>NC_030426.2:5691198-5786198 GCF_001660625.3 Ictalurus punctatus | reverse complement strand
GAAGAAAAGCAGCCCTAAAGTATGATGCTGCCACCACCATGCTTCAACGTGGGTATGGTGTTCTATTGGTGATGTGCATCCAATATAATTTTCAGAATTATTATACCTTTTGAAATTTGTCTCATCAGATCCTAACACATTTTCCCCATATGGTTTGGTGTGGTTTAGTTGAGTTTTTGTGAGAAAGGGCTTCCGTCTAGACACCTTCCCACAGAGCCCAGACATGTGAAGAATATGAGAGACTGTCACATGCAGAAAGTAATCGGTACTTTGTCAGATATCTTAGCAGTCTCCCTGGTTTTTGTCTGGTCATTTTGTAAATTTTGGAGGGACATCCTGTTCTTGCTACTGTGGCTCATACCACTCCTTGTTGATGTACCGTGGAACATCGTGAAGACCATCTAATATTTTGGGAATTCTTTTATACCCCTCTCTCTCTCTCTATCCCCATTTGACAACTGAGATACCGTACAGACTTTGTAAGCTCTTTGAGGACCATGGCTTCAGCATTCAATTGAAACCAAGATGATGTCAAGAAAATCTACAGAAACAGCTGTTCTTTATTTGGGGTTAATCGGAAAATAATTTAATTATTATTAATTTAACACCTCCGGGGTTGGGGGTTCAAATCCTGCCTCCGCCTTGTGTGCACGGTGTTTGCATGTTCTCCCTGTGCTTCGGGGTTTCCTCTGGGTACTCTGGTTTCTTCCCCCAGTCCAAAGACATGCATTGTAGGCTAAACTGTCCATTTAGTGTGTAAATGGGTGTGTGAGTGTGATTATGCTCTGCGATGGGTTGGCACCCCATCCAGGGTGACCCCTGCCTTGTGCCCAGAGTTCACTGGGACAGGCTCCAGACTCCCTGTGACCCTGTGTAGGATAAGCGGTACAGAAAATGGATAAATGGATGGATGAGTCATTCTGAACACAGCCACATCCCCAGTTATAAAAGTGTGTACACACTTATGCAACCTGGTTATTGTTCCCTAAACTGTTACTGATTCTGTTTTTCACTTAATTTTTATACGTTGCAATTTAACAGTGAGGGTGGGAAAAGTTCGGATTTATCTTGGTTTAATTTTTTTACCTCACAAAAACCTGACATTTTAACAGGGGTGTATAGACTTTTTATATCCACTGTATATATATATATTTACATACACACAGGATACATGGATTAGCTTCATAATCTAGGTCGATTTGTTTATAGTGCTCCTCTGGGTTTCCCAAATATAGCAGAAAGAGGCGACAGGCAGAAAGCAGTTAGGAGAAGTGATCAACAGGTCAGCTCCTGAGCACACGCTGTGATACAAGGCCAACACAACGGTCAGGTCCACTGGGCGCCAATTTAACAGACTAATTTTATTTCTCCTACTAGTCTTTATTCAAAGCTAGTCAACCGGTTTCAAATCAACCTGCCTTAATTAAGAGTTGAATGCTGCTTCAATCAGGGTACATTTGTGGCATGCAGGCATTTTCAACAAGAACAGCTGCTTTTTGTTTACAAAATATACAACATAATACAGAAATCCAAGCTTCTGTATACACGTTTAGCGTCTCTTGCTATTTTCTAGATCAGAATTCACATAGCAAATGCCGGATTGTAGACAATGTCTAATTTCCCATTTATACCACACAAATCGTACGCATCACTCAAAGCAAAGAGGTCATGAGACAAAAGTAAGCTGAAGCAGGGAATGCATGGATACTCGATGTCCAGTTATTATAAAAGAAGCTCTTAGAAACTGTATGTATTTAGAAAGGCGAGGCTGTGGAGAGCGGAAGAGCAGTGCTGGGCGTTAGGAGTGCTGTGCAGCGTGTGGTAAAGCCAAGAAAATGCACAAATATCCAAATCCACACTTACCAAGTTCATGGCCTGAATCAAAGAAAAGAAAGACCGTTAGTACAATATCCAGAGGAGTTATGATTTAGTGTGCTCTTTTAGCTGTGATTTTGGATTATTTCTCTCTCAGATATGATTAGATGTGCTTCTAATAATATGTGAGAGATGTCTGTTAACAGTGTATTTCCCAGCACAAAGACAGAAAAACAGTGGATGTCATTTTATAGAGGATAACTCTTTCTATAGCGGGTTCATTTTGAACTACTTGTGGGAAATCAGGCGCACATTATGCTCAACATGTTGAAATATCATTTAGAACTTTGCAAATACAATTTAAGGAGATAGGCATGTAATTTGGAAGAAAAACAGATTAATAAGCAATACAATTAGTATAAAGTCAGATAAAGGTGACCACTTTTAGGGTAGCTGAAAAGTGTGGATCCAATTAGCTGGAGAGCTAACAAACAAGATAATGTGTGTTCATGAAGAATCACACAACGTAACTTCCTCTGTCATCTGGATTCAGGTCTACTTTAGTAGCGGAAAACCAAAGCAGCACGCCACTGAATGAATTATAATAACACAACGATACAACGCACATATACTTTCTGTAGCTGGTAAACTATTGTTGGAGCTGATTTTTCCCCTTAACCGTCTCTGGTACATAACTTGGCTTGAAAACAGAGAGAGAGAGGAAGAAAAAAAAAACTCAACTTATAAAAAAAAAAAAAAAAAAAACTACCTGTCTGGATTGTTCTACGAGAGTTCGGGGTGTAAGTGGTCATAGTGAAAGGTTGGATGGACATAGGGACTCTGGGTGAAAAGAGCGCAAGGGTTAAAGGTTAAAGAAACAGGGAGCCTCAGAAAGGCCTACAGGCAGAGAACATGGAGCCATCATGCACTTTTAACCTTAACTGCTACAAAGCAAGAGTCCTGAGCACTGAACTCCACTCACACCACTCCAACCTCCATCTAACACAGGCAGCCTTTGTTTTAAGAGGACTTTCACTGAACTCTTCGTTAGGGTTTTTTCAACCAACGGTACAATGGGATACGCGGTTCTATAAAGTAACGCTGTCTCCGATTTGTTAGTGCAAAGCCAAATGCTGCGAAGCCCCACCCCGCCCCACCCGCAAGAAAGCGCATACCTTCAGCTTTGACTGTATTTCGCGAGATTTTCTCCGGGCAAGAACCTGCAAATGGCTAGAAACCTGCAGAAGAGAAGAGCGATAGAGGGGGCAAGAGGAAAAAGACAGAGGGAGAGAGAGAGAGGGAAAGAGAGAGAAAAGAGAAGCCATAACCAAAGAGGAAAGAGACTGCTGTTTGCATGCTAGCCGTAGGGGGCTAGCAGGAGACACCTACCTTTATACCCGCTTGGAACTCGCGGACTTTCTTCCTTGCTAACACCTGTATGTGACTAGAGACCTAAGGGAGTGTAAAATGGTTTTAAATGGTTTCACACCCATGCAGATACATTTTGACACAGAAAAACGCACACACAAACACAATCACGATTTACTAAGCACCTACCACAATCATGATTATGGGGTTGCAAACAAAAAAGGTGCTTGTCTACCTTTACAAATAATACAGGGCTTCTTTAAGCAAATATGTACAAATATAGAATATTAAATAAATAATAAATCAATAATTTAAATGTGTACATTATGATTGAAATTTGATTTATTAACGCGACACCATAAAATAAGAAATTAGTTGGGGGGGGGGGGTTTAATAAAAATGAACTACCTGTTTCCTTGTGCGGGTTTTTCCTGTCCTCAGCTTAATGTACCTGGCGATGAGTTCATTACGGCCTGTGGAGACAGGGGAAGAACAATGATTTATTTATTTATTTAATACATTTTTTTAACGAGCCCTTATTTTTCCGTTCTTCTCAGTTCCACAAGATGGCAGTCAAAGTACAAGCTAGTTCAATACACTAGTGTGTACACTCTCTCTCTCTCTCTCTCTCTCTCTCTCTCTCTCTCTCTCAGAAAGCCTTGAAGCACTAATGAGGTGACATCCCACAAATAGAAAGTGAATAAAGTCAAGCTGGCTATATTTAAGTGGTGATTAACATTGTGCATCAGCCACATCTACATTGAGACGCTTTCAAAAACACTAACAAGATGGACGTTCAAAAAGTACAAGGATCAGTTATGTATGTTATGTGGTGCGCCCACATAACATACAGCGCACAACAAGAACATTAAATCAACAGGACATTTATCTATATTGCATTAATTGCTTTACTACTAAACATGATCTAATGCTTCTAAATCTGGTCTGAACCACATCTTATCTGCCAGGTAGTGGAAGTGTCCTCCCAACATCAATGTCTCAGAAAGACTGCCTGTGTTCTGCATACATGTCATTCTCAAGGTACAGAGCTCCTTTGTGTCCGGAGAGTTTTTACTATTTGCGCTGCATACATTTTCCAGCTGAACAGTTCGCCAGACAGATCTGTCTGAACAGTTGGGTGCATGTATAAGCGTGCGTGTGTGTTTGTATATACAGAGAGCAACAGGCTGTGTGTGCATACGCAGAGACCTCAAATACTGGCCAGAAAAAAAAAAACTGGAGATGGCCACGCGGTCTTTATTTTCCCCTCTGTTGCTTATAGCATTGAGAGCGGTTATTTCTGCATGCAGGAATGCTTCCTGCATTACAGGAGGAAATTGGAAACCGTGGATCTGCTGGTGGTCTAACACCTGAGCCTGTCTCGTTTTATAACTCGTGTCCCGTCATTCTTCGATTGTCAGGAAAAGGCACTGCTGGAAGCCTTACTTACATGCAAATCAATATCGTTCACTCATGTAAAACAGAACACCGACATAAAACCATCAGTATTACGTGCCTGTATTAGATTTTTAAAGATGCAGGAATATATTTTGCGTCAATGAGTGTAAATCAGTCTAAATCATGATTAAAAATAATAAACTGATGTCGAACTTTCTGCTGATAGATGCTGCAGGATGAATATATTGCTCTGTTTATTGTTTCTATGGTGAGCTCCTTTGGACAGACTTTTAGCAAAATAACCAAATGTGAGATAAGCAGGCACAATGCTTACTACTAGGTCTGGCCAATGTTATGATATGTTAACAGTATTGTGGTAATACATGTTTTAATAACAGTGAGAGCTGATCATAAAATGCTTTTAGAAAAAGGTTTTATTTTCCAACCTTTTTAATGTCAAATCATTTACCGTAAATAAATGATTGATGCGTGATACATATAGCGAATCATATGAACGTCTTCAAATATCATGATATGTCATATCAACACCAATACTTTTCCTGTCACCCTTTCTCTCTTGCCCTGTGCCTCTCTCCTTCCCTCTCTCGCTCTCTCACTTGTTCGCTCTCACTCGCTCTGACCATAAAAGTCAAGCAGTGTAGTTCTGAGCAGAGGAGGGACACAGAAAGAAGCTGCGAGAGAAAGCAAGACACACATGTACTGTGTTAGCCCTTCCCAGCCATATGCTACCCCCTCCTCCCCTCCCCCTACTGACACACCCGCATATGCCTCTGCCTCGCTCTCGCTGCCTCCGCATTCCTTACATTCCTCAGCGCCTGTCACATCTGCCCCACACAGCCTGACTGGATGAAGCAGGGCCAGGAACATGCGTGGAAAGAGAGGAAAAAAAAAAAAAAAAAAAAAAGGCAAACAGAATGAAAGGGAAAGAGAAAAATGGTTTCAATGTTTCTGCCAACAATGGGCAGCTGGAGTCCCCCACCCCAAATCCCTCTCAACAACGGACGCTTGCATCTGCTGTGGACAGTCCTCATTCAGTACCACTCCCCTTCCCCCCAAATCGCTCACTCTAACTGTCCAACTTTTCAAGTGTTGCTCTAAATCAGAATACTGTAAGCCACTCGAAAATCAGAATACTGCCAAGCCACTCAACTAGTTTATGCATATATCTGAGAATTACTGTGAATCCTTAGCCTTGGTCCATGTCCAATATTATCAGGAAAGTGAAAACTGGTGAAAGTGAGAAAGACACGGAAATATACTCATTTTTAACTTCTATCAAAGAGGGGAAAAGGGACAGCAACACCAGTCAGGTACCAGACAAGCAAGCCCATACAACATGTGCGTCAATGTGTAGGTGCGCGCGCACACACACGGAGTTGCTCTAGCTCTTTTAAATTGACATTCTGTCACAGATTAATGCTCTTTCGCCTGGTTTGGGACAAGGTCGGGGGCGGACTCTTTAACCTTTCCTGTGCCAGAACACGTCCAGCCAGCTTTTTAACTGCATGCCCCGTGGAAATTTCCACCTTTGCCGAGAAAAGGAACGCCTCCTCTGTTCCCTCCCTTACCTTTCTCCCCCTCTTTAACCTCACCGGTACTTTTTAAAAAAAAAATTTTACCGTGTTGCCCATCAAACATATCTACAGTTCTAAATGTCTAAATCGTCTGATAAGCTACCTCCCTTCACACAACATTCGGGCCCTGCTCAACCTGTTTCCCTGAAGGGAAGGTCCCATCTCTTTCCTCCCTAGAGTGCTGGACCGAAACACACATGGTTTGACCAAACCCAGATAGAGAGCAAGTATCTCGACAGCAGAACCAGACTGGCTGCATTTCTGCCAGTTAACTGCGCCCTGAGCCACTCTCCGAAGTAAAACAGCAACTCTTCGTAAGAGAGAGGAGACAAAAACAAGTCTGGCTAACCTATAACACAGTCTCCTTTTCGGTTAACAGAGTTAAGCACAGTTTTTGGAATAAACTGAAAACCCACTATATCTATTCAAGCAAACAAGTTCTCACCCATTGTGTAGCCCTGAAAGTCAATAAGGACTTCCATTTGTGAAAAAATAGACTGAGCAACACTAAATAAAAAAAACAACAACAACAACAACTGCCCCCCAATGATGACTGACCATGGCAGCAATACCAGGGCAGAAGCAGTCGGCATGCCTTTGGCCTCACGTCAGCGGTGGAATTAGGAATGCTGAGCTCATCCCACTCGTGAGAGGACTTCTTCAGTGGCAGGGCCTTTGGCCTCACATGACTGAGTGTAAGAGGAGAAGGCATTTACAGCTATGGAAAAGAGCAAGCGCTCGAGACAGCCGCAGGGGGTCCTGACTGCTCCCTAGCCAAAAGAAATGGTAAGAGCAAGTGCAAAGGTCAGAAATGGTGGTGAATGTTTGTTTTCAAAGTATATTTACATGCGAAAGTGCAAGACATTTCTTTAATAAGGAACAAACACTGGTTGCATGGGAATCAGCTTTTGTAGCAGTACCAGAGAAAGTGAACATTCCTTAGTGCCACAGTTTATTGTTTCCATTTATTCAGGAACATTTACACACGTTATTGACACAAGATCTAATATTAAAAAGGCAGCAGATTTTAGGTGAAGGTAGATATGACATTTAATGAGGTCAAGCCACACATGCTGAAACTGCGTTATTTCACAAACGAATTACGAAATCTTTTAAATCAAGAAAAGCACCTATTGAGATAGAACAAGCTTTTACCGAATAAGCAGTAGCACATAAAAAAATCAGGGTCTTGAGATTTACTGACCCAGTGCTATGAACTACAGGCCTGTGGTTGGAACAAAAGCTCCCAGAAAAATACTATGACCCCACAAATGGAAACATTGTTGAGTCATAAATCAAACGGTAAAGTTAAACATTGTAGATTCAGTGAACCAGATGGACAGATGGTCATGCCTGCTTGCACAGAATAGATCCACACACAGGGATAATTATTCAAAATAATTCAAAGCATTTTTTAAATAGAATTATGTGATTGATATATATATATATATATATATATATATATATATATATATATATATATATATATATATAAAATATTATATATATATATATATATATATATATATATATATATATATATATATATATATATATATATATATATATATATATATATATTTTTTTTTTTTTAAATATACAGTGGTGTCCAAAAGTACAAAAAGTGCAAAAGTAAGTGTTCATATTTTGCATTCTTTTTTAATTTAACACAATTTCCATTCAATTATTACATTCAAAAATGATATTACTCACAACAACTTGCGTGAAAAATAGAATCTCTCAAATATTTAAATGAAATTCAGAGTTCCTCAGTACTTGCACTCGAGCTGGCATGGATGCCACAAGTTTGCGCAAAACCTTATGATCCGTTTTAAATCAAATCCATCAGATGTGGTCCGAACACATGCTTAATAGAAGAGATTAGGCATGAGGAAAATCTGACCTTTTGTACAAAGCAGTTAACATTATCAATATCACAATTTTCCTTACATTTCTATCAGGACCTCAAAAATAGTGCAGAATCCTGAATGTTAAATATTCAAGATATTGAACATTTATTTTCTTTGCTTTAAATATTAAAAAAATTCTAAAACCTTCTGAAACTCCCAGATTTTCAATGTGGTCTCAGACTTTTGGACCCCACTGTATCTTGCTCTGAATCACAGTGTATTCTGGGGACTGCTCACATGACTTTTTTTTTTTTTTTAAACCAATGAGACAAAATGAAATGAGACAATTGGAAATGGAAGATGGAAATTTGCATAAGAATGCTGGTTGGCTGCTTAAATCTAAATTGTATTAATAAAATCATATATGACAGCTATTATTATTATACAACAGCTATTATTATAGTCTTACAACTCAGTTTTATTAAATTTTTTTTAATAACATTTTAGTCAAATTACAGCATACTCATGCTTCATCTCGCTAAAGTGATTTTCAGTCCTGAGTCATTATTTTTCAGTACCGAATTGTCATCATCGGTTTAACTACTTTAGTAGTTTTATCTTATTATGATGAGTTTCCATAGCCATCTAAAATGTGAGTCTTTCCCCTATTACTAAAGGTTTTCCAATTTAGCCGATTCCATGAGAACCTGAAAAGTGACTTTGGGAAACTGAGCTCGAATCATTCGTCACATCTTTGGAAAACAGGTGTGCCTCTAAAAATAGAAATACAATCATCATAAATTATATTAAAAACAGAACCGGGCCATGTCATTTCCAGACAGCACATAAGGGAAACCCTCCGTGTAACTGAAACAGAAGCAGTGCTGGAAAAATGCTAACAATGGAATCGTCACAATGGCATTTCTTCTGGCACTGGCTTTATGTGCTGTGTGTCCTCAACAGTAAAGATCAAAGTAGTTCACTGTAACTGAATATGTACAGATAAAAATAAAGGATAGCATACTGGATGTAGTGTAATGTATGTACGAAAGGACTGACCAAACAGACACTTATTTCATGTGATCAATTTGACAACTACGGAAAATGTGAGGGTTTTCTTTTTCGCTTAAAGAAAAAATGCGGAAAAAACCAGACAAATATGCAGTTAAGGATATTCTAATGTTCAAGTGAATGAGTGTTACCAAGATGGAACTCATTAGAAAGTGTCTACCAATGTACAAAAATGTAGTTCTGACTAGTAATCAGTCTATTTTTGAATAGAAGGTGTGTTCGTGCACGTATACACGTGTGTGCGCCTACGTGTGTGCATATGTATGTGTGTTTGAGAGAGAGAGAGAGAGAGAGAGAGAGAGAGAGAGAGAGAGAGAGAGAGAGAGAGAGAGATATTAAGGAAGATGTTGAGAGAGGGAAACAGAAAGAGAATCTGTTATAAAAAAAAAAAAAAAAAAAAAAAAAAAAAAAACAAGCTGTGATTGAGCAAGACAAACAGAGCTGGTTTTGCCACTTTTCTCAACTCTGAGAATGAAGAGAGACAGAAACAAAGAGAGTGTAAAAGAAAGAGAAAACCTAAACTAACTAGGAAGTAGAGTTGTTAATGATCTTAGATAATAAAACAAACCAGTTTGGGGGGGGGGGGGGGGGGGGGTGGACAAGCAGGAGAAAATTGATCATGGTGTTTTTGCTCTACCGGAGAAACCTGTCTGAAGCCTGGCCTTCTCATCCCCAACTCGGGGCAAGTGGAGGCCTGTTCAGTACTGCACTGTGAAAAACACAACTGCTGGCTATGATCTGTATGTGTGTATGGCCTATATCCTTTTCTTGAACCAAATCAGAATGAAATATTTTAAACACATTCAATATGTCTGATATGACTCAATGTTAAATATGTACAAAGAGCCAAAATTTCATATATACATATTATTAGAACAATATTCAAAAGATAAACATTTAATTATTTAAATACAATTAAAATAAGTTTAACATCATTTTAATTAGGTAAGTTGCAATTATCATTATTAACTATGGAAACAATGTTGTCTTTTGCATAACTGATAAAATCTTCTGAAAGAACAGGTGTGACTGACAGGGCACGAAAAATACACCCTGTGTGCGTGCACGTGTGTGTGTGTGTGCGCACGTGTGTTTAGAGGGGCAGAATATAATAACAAATGGAGGTCTGCTGTCTGTTTCATCACTCCAGTTATACACGCATGTACAATATTATAACCTTCAGGTCTGTCCAATCCAGCTCTCTCTATCTGTCTCTATATTTGTAAACACCCACAAACCACCAATCAAATGTTTTCCCCTCACACACAATCTGAACCATAGAAATCCCTGTAATGTTCGAAAATCTGTCGTATGCATACTTGTGACCAGCAATTTGTTTCTATAATAATTTTTTTTTTAAATCTATAATGCACAAACTCAATCAGGCTCACCAAATGAGTGTTGGTCAGGTAAATTACCTACAATTGGGGGGCCACCATTTGGTCTGGTGGTAGAAGTATAAATGACTACTAATGGAGTTCCTGAAAATGAAGAAAAAACATCTCCATAAATCAAATGGTATGGGCAGTACTGTGCAAATGTCTCAAGCACATGCAAAGAAATGCAGCAAAGCAAAGATGCCTTCAAAAATACGGAATTAAATGTTTCTACAAAAAAAAAAAAAAAGGAGCATAAACAGTAATAAACTAAACAAAGTCAATATTTGATGTGACGGCCCTTTGTATTCTCAGGTGTAACTTGTGCAGTTTTAGAAGAGCATTGGCTGATAACTTTTACTGAGCATCTGTAATGTTTGGAAATCTAAAATGTTTTTTGTACTAAATCAATAATGCAGTCCTAAAACAAACATTGGCAGCAAAATTTGTACTTAAAAAATGATTTGGGTGTACAGTACTGAATACATCATCAAATGTAAGCTTGTTTAATACTAGAATGCTCCTTTGTCAATCAACAGTTAGAATGACAAGAGCTTTAGCTAAATAGATTTCAAATGTGCTTGAATCAGTTAAAATGCATTTCACTGTGCTGGGTACAGAACTTTTCCACACAGATAAAGCTGATGTTGTATACGGATTAAAAAAATAAATAAATAGATAAAAATAGGACACTTTTTCCCCCTCCAATACAATCACTGTATTTGAACTTAATATCTCGACCTATTCCACACCTAACCACAAAATCAGCAATCA
Organism: Ictalurus punctatus; assembly: GCF_001660625.3. NCBI lineage: Eukaryota > Metazoa > Chordata > Actinopteri > Siluriformes > Ictaluridae > Ictalurus > Ictalurus punctatus. The sequence continues at coordinate 5,774,951 of NC_030426.2, read as the reverse complement.
TCCCGTGTGCAGTTTCGAAAAGCAGTTTGTTTCTTTAGAGGTGCTGCAGTTCGTATTGATAAATAACAAAATATGGTCACAGTGAATAACAATGAGAACACTAACCTAACCTACTACAGCTCCTTCTGTCCCCTGGCTCTTGCCATTCGAGGACACATTAGTGAACAAACACAACTATTGGATTTTGGCTATATTTTAGGCACGAGGAGGCCAGACAAGTTATTAGGACGCAATAACGGTGGACAAATATAAACAGTACTCATTGTCATTTTATTGTAATGTATGTCTAATAAGAATAAAAATAATCGACATTTAAAGAAGTGGCACTTGAAGCACACATACCATACATCTTTCCCTCATCGGAGAGGATGATCTTGCGGCGGCCGCAGGGCGGGTAGATGGCGAGTGCCTCCTGGAAACTCTGCTCAATATCGGGGCTCCACACACCCTCTGCATCACTGTCCATTGTCTTATCGAGCTCATCGCCGCCGTCTTCCAGCCCCTGCTGAGGGCTCCCGTTCGCACTCCACTCGTTTGACGCAATGGTGCCGGCTCTGATCGGGCCCAGCCACGAGCCCACACACTATTCTGGGACTGCAAAAGAGGGAGAGGGAGAGGGAGAGATCACTGTTAATAAATCACTGTTCCTATAAAACTACATATAGGCTGATCAATAACTTATTTAATAAAATAAATAAATAAATAAATAAATAAATAAAAACATAAAATAAACTAAACACACAATGTCAGGTTGCAAACACAGTTACGGTTACCCGGTCCGAAGACGTCTCGTAAGTCAAATTTAAAGTGCTGCAAAAGTCATCAAATTAGCAGGCATTACTTTTTATTTCTAATTTGCTCATAAAATGGCCTGTATAAAGAACCATATCCTGAATGTGACTTCCTCAAGGCTAACGCCCCTCCAAATGACAAACGAATTTCTGACATTATATAAAACCCCTTTTAAAAAGGTCTCAATAATCAGGCCAGGCCTGAAAGAATTCTTGCGGTCGGGAGAGAGTGGTCCAATGTGGCTGTCGGAACGTCTGAAACTGGTTAAGAGATCTTAAGTGTTTTTCAGGCTGCTTCTCTTTGCGTGGTATTGTTCCCGAAGACTCAGGTCCCAGGAGTGACTATTATACCCACATAATTCATTCTTTTATTTCACTTTCTGCTGATGTTGACTAAAATACACAGCTTGGGTAAATACGGCTGACTCGACACGTGACCTTCCTGGGGGGATACTTGAAGCGCTCTGGTTACGGCCACGCTGAAAGAATAAGCTTTGCTTGGCAGGCTGAGAGCGTGAATGAGCAAAACAACCAAAAAACCGAGAGCGCGTCTGGAATGGGAGCAGTCTAACTGCAAATGCAGGCTATGATGTGGTCAAAAATTTTGGGCAGATCAATTAGTGAAACTGCAAGCTGCTCCCAAGGCATAATAAGGTCTATGGGAAAGGAGACTGTTCGTTAACTCGATGTCCGATTTGATGTGTAACAGAAGTCGCTGTATGTTATACAAACATACGCAAAACTGGCTCTCTTAAAAAGGGGAAAAGGTCAAGCAAAGGTGAAGGATTAAACATGACTTGGATCTTATCATCATTGTTATAGGTTGTGAGACTAATATTTGGTGATCAAAGCAATGCGAAAATGAACTGAGCCTAATGGGGATGATTAAGCAGTGCAGATGTGTGAGGGATAAAGGAGACGTGAGGGGGTAAAAAGGGTTACTTGTTTTCCTTTGAAGGCCAAAATTTGGCTTCCTGAAAAAATTTAGTTAAACCTGAGCCCTTTGGGCCTGTGTTTCGAGAGCGATAGTGCTAAACATCCAGACTGATTTCTGGCAGAACTGACGCGCTGCCTTTCAGCAGCCAAGCGAATGCATAAATATATAAATATACATACATAGCCATGAACAGACCGATGGATATACTGGAGTACTTAACTCCTAAGGAACCTGGAAATTCCTAAAAAGACAAGTGTAAAGTACCCTGCTTCAGGTAAAAAGTTATATGGTGTACCATTGTTATGCTATGGTTGTACACCATTAAACATAGACAAACATTTAACATTAGTGTAATTTGTGTCACCTTAGGCTCAGATATTCTTGAAAATAACTTCAGTCACTATGTGTGTTGGTGGGGGAGATGATAAGCGCGCATGTAGAAAGAGACTCTGCTCTATTGGAGAGTTGGGCTTAAATTCCAGACATCTCCTTATTAAGGAATCACAGCAAGGGCTCGCGCTCGCTCGCTCGCTCTCTCTCTCTCTCTCTCTCTCTCCCTCTCTCTCTCTCTCTCTCTCTCATGTGTCAACTGAGCTCCCTCTCTGCCCTCTTCCCCACCCCAGCTCAGCCGCCCCACGCTCTCAAGCACTCTGCCCAAATAAGGAGAGGAGAGCATGGGATGAGGGGAGGGGAGTACAGAGAGGGAAGGAGGAGTGTGTGTGTATATATGTGTGTGTGTGTGTGTGTGTGTGTGTGTGTGTGTGTGTGTGTGTGTGTGTGTTGTGTGGGCTGGGGGTTGGTGTAGAAGGAGGGGAGGCGAACAGTGGAGTGACCAATTTAGGCGTCCGCTTCGGGGGTCTGGAAAACAGTGGGAACGACAGCAGCGCCCAACACTCATATGCTAAAGAGTTGCACTGAAACTAAAGCTAGTGTCGGGCTTACAGGCAGGAGAACAGCTACAAATTCATTAAAGAACACTGAAAAACTTTGCTATGAAACAATAATGATGAAACGGCTTAAAAATGTTTAATGGCTTTTAGTAGCACATGGCTGAACCTCTTTACTCGACTTAAAGCAGCATTTTGAAACATTAGCCTGTATGACGTGGAATGTTGTTACTAAATATATAAACTGAGAATTGAAGGCTGACAAACACAGATGGAGGTAAAACCTCAGTCTTCCTTAACATCTGGAGAAATCAGAAACACTGCAGCTTTCATCAAATTATCTTCCCCTCAAGGCTCAAAAGACCTTTGGCATTACATGGCACAGCAAGGGTATTGTGAGTGAGGCACTATTCCAAAGTGCACTTCTTTAACACACACACATACAAATTTCATTTTCCAGGCAGACAGCTGAGATATTATAGCTCTTGACTGAATGAAACAGCACACCATTCACACTTGGTAGTAACATCCGTCTCAGGTGACTGGACAAAAGGTGGACAGCACAAAGTACCGGTGTGAATGGAATTAAATGCGCCTTATGATCTAATCCCTCAGACCACTTGCTGAGGTTCACATTTGCAGGTTTGCATTCACAGTACAACTATTCAGTCACACTGGTGATACTTTGAACTGTTCAGATGTGTAACAGTTAAAAACAGTCTTGGGCATTTTGCATACATTATGTTTATTACATCCTTAAATATGAAGATTGGGAACGCATTACTTGGTTTTTTTTTACCAATATTTAACTATCTTGTGTCAGTGAACTTATTTCAGTGCTCACCATAGCCTCGGATTCCAGTTCTTGGCTGATAAGAGTGGAACCCAATGTAGTCTTCTGCTGTTGTACGGTATCTGAATAACCTTAAAGTTCGATGTGTTGCACATTCTAACATGCTTTTCTGCTCACCACGGTTGTAAAAAGTGGTTATTTGAGTTATCGTAGCCTTCCTAACAGTTTGCACCAGTCAGGCTATTCTGCATTTACCTCTCTCATCAACGAGGCCATTTCCACCCACACAACTGTTCCTATTAAAAGGGCCAGTGAGTGTATGTAATAATACGAGATGATTTAACACGTTGGTGAAAACCTAGCCTGTGAAGAAAATGACATGTTTTAATACTGCTTTAGTAAGGAAAAACGGTCTGTATGATGTTAAGTTTTAACAGGATGACTCATTTTGCAATGATGGTCTAGACGGGCTTGAAAAATGAATCGGGTTTGGAAGAGGAAGATTTTGAGATTGGCAGTATACAGTATTCACCCATCAGATGGCACTGTTGAAGGAAACGTTATTATACGATTGAGTAGTATTCGCTACATAAAAGCTGTAGGCCACACAAATGACCAGAAAGCATGCAGTTTGATTTCCAGACATGAGCTTGAAGCTGCTGTCAGTTGCGTTCGACATGCACCACAAACACAAAATGCATAGCTTCAATGCATTACATTATTCATTTATATCTGACCGTTGATAATACATTTGATTTTATAGCCTTTCACACTGTGGTCAAGTTCATCAGAGTTGTGTTTTTGTTTGAATATTTTAAATCAACCGCTCTGAGCACCCAACACTTTAATTAGGGATTGACAGCCAAACGCTAAATATAAGCACTTTGTTCGAGTCCTTATTTGGTATTGGTTCTGGTGGCATCAGGTTGCTTTTGGCAGATTTGGAGACTCATTGAAGATATGTGAAGAATAGGTGTGAACAGCTGTCAATTTCAGATGCCCACTTGATTGTGCCTATAGTTTGAGTGTAAGAAATACAGTATAATACACTCCATACAGGATTTTGCTGAGGTTTTTTTTTAGTGATTATCGCGTCCAAAATACTTGATTTTGCTACGGCTTTTTTCAACATTTGCGATGCAATTTCCGGATTTTTTGTGCTTGTTTGTGGAAAACTACTTGAATTGGCAAAACTGCAATTGCATGAAATTGTTTTGTACTGTTTTTCACAGAGGTGTTTGTTGGTAAATAAGACCTTTTAGCCGTATTCACGTTTGAGGCATGTGAAACGAAAGGGGCTTTGGCTGAATGTGTGTTCTGATGACGTCATATGACGCATCTTGGCCCAAAATCTGCTGTAATTTTGAAAAATTGCAATCTCCTCCGAATATTGCGGCGCTTCCTTGATTTTGGGTAATTTCTGCAATCGCAAAATCACAAAATCCTGGAGGGAATGATAGGATCCCCCAAGATGGGTGTTAATACAGAGTCTGAAGGGCCACTGGTGTCGCACAGGGCGAGCTGTGGTGTTACAGACGCCTTAGTATATAATGCTTACGAAGCCTCATGTGTAACAGGAACATACAGGCATACAAATTCGTTCAAACAGCAGCTAGCACAAACTTGGCAACTTTGCCCGTGTTGATGAGGAGTATTGTCTACTTTTGCTTTTCATTTAGACTAACGTACACATCTACCGCTTTATCCTTTTTCAGGGTCACGGGGAAGATGGATGGATGGATGGACGGACGTACACATAACAGTCAGAGTTCTGTCCCTCTTCAACTTAAATTGATATGTCCATCCCATATGCTGAATGCTCAGACAAATGGATACGAATCAGTGTCCTCTTCCTTGTACGGGATGCTGTGATATGAAATTCGTGTGCAAAATCTTTAGTGAGAGTTCATATTGGGAAACCCTTAGTCACAGGTCTTTTCTGGGAATGGTGGGAATGATGGCTGACGGAGGCTCAGCTGGGTGTTTTCACGTTTGACCCACAAACAGGAGATGAAGTGTGAATGACTCGCAGAGCTACAATGATAAAGATTCACATGGATTTCATCAGGGCTTGCAGGAAACAGTGACATGAGTGAGTAATGCTTTTGCCTTTCACACAATGCGGACAAGGAAGAAAATAAAGTAGGTAGTTATCCATGTTATCCGAAGTACACGTAGTGTGAGAGTTTAAAAAGGGAAACAAAGAGAGCAATCTTTGGAAATATACCATTAAACCACTTCACATTTATCAAAAAATGTGACTAAGATCTAGCTTTACAGCGAATTTAAGGGTCTTAAGTTTTGTTTTTTGTCTCTCAATGAGTCATCATGCGAATTTCAGGGAGTCCTCAAACTGTTGACAGAGTGAGGGGACTTTCCAGTGCAAACAGATGATTCCACTCATCGAGTGAGCTCACGGCCCATCTGTAAGTTAGTTTTCCCCGATGGGCCACTTTTTTGGCGGGAAAACACTTGAGAAAAGGATTATATGCAGAATGGAGATTGTTATATACTTCTGTCATTAAAAGAGGAGCCGTGCTGCGAACAACCCTATACATAAAAATAAATTTATCTATTCTCCTCTGTAACTTAACATGTGGAATCCAAACCTCAGAGAGAGGACAGCAGTTATGGGAGCGTGGGAGTCATTTATAATAATCTGGGCTGAGGTGAATACTCATTCAAATCCCAGCTAGATGAGACCGGACCGTCTGGGGAGAGGAGGAGGAAAAAGAAGAAGAAAAAAAAAAAAGGCAACACACTAGGATGCTAGGATTCAAGGCTCATTGCTGGCTGACTTGTACTTATACTTGTACAAATGGTTTTTGAAAGAGCAGTCCCAGAGCATACCCTGCTCTTCTTGTTCAGTATTAGTAAGAACGGGAGTTCTTCTTAAGAACTGTTACAGACAGATCAAACCCCCTAGGGAGTTTAGCTCCAGGGTAGCCCCTATAACACACCCTGGTTTCAATCATTTCATTCAATCAAGTGCGCAAGCACAAACGCACAAACACACGCATATACTCACACACGCACACTCTTGAGAGAACAACAGGGCTGGACAAGTGTAGCAGCAGCTGCCTTTTCAGGTCGGATTACAGATAAAGACACTCTGGGCTGAGGGCAGAGTTGCCCTCCTCTCTACAAACCAACATAGAGCTCCACATACCACCAAACATACACCAAGATTTTGAATTGTACACTAACTTCGATCACAGGCTTTAATAAGGGGGGGAAAAAATAAACACAGCAGGCAGGCAATTCTACCACGATGTATAAATGACTCCTTAATACAATGTTACCCATACTCAAGAGGTGGTAGATAATAAACATTTCTGATGTGGAGTTAAGGGCAATGTGAGTTGTATATCATACAGCAAGCACTTAATCACACACAAAAAAAAGCCATTCAAGTGCACAAAATAAACAAACAGGGCTAGACCTGGACATCAGTATGTGGTTCTGGATGGCCGTCACCGAAATGCTGCATCTTTGGTGATAGAACATGAGGTCACTCACACCATGTCCTTCCTACCATGAAATGTTTTGGGGGATTTCAGTGAGAAGTGTGGAACTGCAAAGCCTCTAGTTTGAGCAGTGCAAATTATCACTCACAAAAATCGTAGCTACAGTTATATTGTTATTAACGAAACATGCTTTAATATACAACTTTGAGACAACAGAACTTCACAAACCACATTCAGAATGAATTTGCTGTAATTGTTTGTATTTGGACACTACTGCTGAGCTTTGAGAAGATTATGCACATAAGACTGTGCGCCACTGAACCAGAGCTGAAGAGGTGTTACAAAACACCTTCTTAACACACCTCCAGAATTTATTTAGGATTGCGACTGACTTCCACTCAGTTTGTCTTTCTCACTCTCTTTCCCTCTGTGTTGGAGTCTAATAAATTCTCCCCAGCTCCTCTCAAATGACTTCCTCCTACTTCCGCTCTGGCTCGACATTCAGGAAACAATCAGAGCCGAGGGAGACAGGGGGAGAGAGAGAGTGAGTGAGTGAGTGAGTGGTGGGGGGGGAGAGATAAAGGAAGAGAAAGAGCTACGCAACTACGCATCCTGTAAAAATGTAAGTTACACAACACAAAATACTTTCTACCTTTTATTGTTTCAAAGCTAGTGATGCAGATGGGACTCTCCGAGGAATTAAGAGTTCTGGATCCCAGATTTACACATCGTTTGGAAGAACGTGCATGTATGGAGGATTCAGCTTGCACACTCTCTCATTCATGGCAGCTGTAATCCAACCAGCAGAGGAAAGACTGACACAGGGTCTGGCGTGTGGGCCAAAAGACTTCCGCGAACTCCTGATTCAGCACTTTCTTCGGAAAGTCTCCAGGGCAAATCTGCGGAGCAGCATTCACTGCCTGACTTGGTCATTTAGTGGCTAGGCCAGGGGCTTCTGCCAAACCCCATGAAACCTGAAAGACACGCACAGAGAGGGGAGAGTCCTGGCTTCTCAGTGGTGGAACAGCAACCACCCTCACTCCCTCCACACAAAAATAGTTTTTTATATTGCTTCTCGATTTTCAATGTATTCTATTATTGTTTTTAAGTTGTCCGTTCAATACTGACTGATTTTGCATTGTGTATGCATTTTGGAAATGTCTTTTGTATACCGCCTAGGCCGCTCTAGTACTTCCTACTTGTCGCTTGTGAAACTAGCATTTGTCTGATGTTTTTCAAGTTACAAATCTTTGCAGATTTCACTTTATGCTTTATACCACTGAGTGTTACATTTTCTTTTGCACATCTCTAAGTTGCTCTAAATAAGAGCTTCTGCTAAATTCTGACCGAATGTAAACGTAAATGGCACTGCTTGAGAGCAATTAAATACGAGAATAAAAAGAGAGAGATGTTGGGTGACGTTGAGGGTCCTTTCTATGTCTGACCTACGCTGCTTGATTGCAAGACTTGGAGATATGCTCATGTCTATTTGAGCTGACTTGAGGGTTGTTCATTTCCTACACGCTGGTGAAAATCACCATTATACCTTAATGCTCATTGTAATAATAACAACAACAGGTTAAAAAAGGACAACAGTCACATGAACCCACTACTGGCCACTGTTAAATAAGCAACTCAGGTGCATGTGCGTGTGTGTGTGTGTGTGTGTGTAGGAGTCCTACCGGTTTGCAAACTTCAACACGCTGCCGCAAAACAGTTGGTTTCAAGAACAACTGGAAAGTTCAGCAACTTCAGACTGACAGAAACAAAGGCTACACTGTTCCAGCCAATGAACTGCTCCTCCCCGTGAATTGAAAGGCCAGAGAGAAGCCAAAAAATCTTATCTGCCAATGCCTTGCACAGGAAACGTATGTAAACAAGTGTCTGAAGAGCATGCATTAATTTTCATCTTCAAAGTAAACACGTTTCCAGAGACAGCCGTTCCATCACAATTAATAAAGCATTGCGACGTGGTATGTTTTGGCCGAGGTGTTAATTCTACCTATTAAAAGTGCATGTGGAAAAGGGAAAGAGGGGAAAATGTTGTATGTGAAACTATATAAAAATGTCTCCCTTCTCAAATATTTGGGTGGCTTGAAAAGGGGGCCAGTAGTACACTGTAGAACGTACACAGTGCTAACACAATTAAGCAGTAGTGATTAGTGTGTGGCTTGTCTCATTTTTTTTCATACACACACACACACACACACACACACACACAAAGATATTTGTTCAGGCCTGTGTTGACAGCTGGGTAAGTGGCCACCATTTGGAGGGCTACTTCTGAGGCGGGTGCTAAAAGGCTGCTCCAGTCTGTGCAAATGGACAGGCCTCATTACATCCTGGGTCTCTAACACAGTCCAGTGATGAAGTTGTCAACTGGCCAGCAACATAAACATACACACACACACACAGCACAAACAGACTGTACCCACTGGCCCCAATTTGCTCTTAAACGAGGGAAGCATTCCCAATATTAAAACTTTTTATTTTTCAGATTTAATCACGTCAAAACCTGTAAATAAAATGTAAACAGTTCTCAGAAGTGAGAGATAATGAACACAACGAGCAAATCAACTAAATTCAGTTGCTAACTTATTAAACAGCAAAGGCTCATTTAGTAAGCTGAGACGGCAATATAGACAACTAGTACAAGGAAACATTAAACAAATATTTTTTAAAAAACCTATTTAAAAAACTGTTTACGGTTGGTTAAAAATAATTTACAAAACGTCCGATTTTATCTAAATTTTATTCTTAATTGAACAAAAATGAGCCTTATTATACAAGCCAAATATTTAGCCACCCATATCATAATTAATACTTTTAGTATTGTCTAATAACAGCAATTTCGTTAAAAAAAAAAAAAAAAAAAAAAAAAAAAAAAAAAAAAAAAAAAAGAAAAATCACTACAGTGAATGCAATTTGGGTGGTGTAAAAAAGGAAAGAGCCACTTTAAAAGTGGATTGTCCATGTAATTTAATTGGACATAATCACTACTCCACTAATATTCCTTCTTCAAAGAACTAAAGGAGATCATAGAAAACAAACATGCTACGGATCAAACTAAATGCCTGGTAACTAGAGCAAAGAAAGAAAGCAACTGTTGCACTTTTCAAATCTAGCACAAACACTGAGATGAAGCTGCCAGTGCAGCAGAACGTTCAGAAAGTGTTAATCCACCCCAGATTTACTCTTGCCATCAAAATCTAATATTAGAAGCCTTATGCCACGCCATTCACAAGATCTGTGTTACAGCTCATCTCAGCTCCTCAATTCACTTGAGTTAATGGACCTAAGTAAAAGTTCTTCCAGTTCTTTTAGAGTTAAATAATTGTTGCGTCTTTTTTTTTTTTTTAAGTATTTTTAAAACACTCTGCAAATTAATATTCTATCCGAGTTCTAGTGATCTTATTTTATACTGCATACTGTGATTGAAAAAACAACACACACACACACACACACACACACACACACACACACACACATTAAATGTATAATAAAAAATGTACCTAAAATATTAAGTCATTGGTCTAGACCTACGTCCGGTCCTACAATGGCCAACAAATCTCTGGTGGCTCCTTGGCTTTTGTTCGAAAATGTTCCGATGATTGGTTTTTAGGAGAAAATTAGAAAGTGCTGTCTAGAATGAAATGACCTGTGCAGTCATACAACTCAAATGAGCTGGTCTGGGAGCAGCGTTACAGTGTTACACATTTCTGAAAACATATTCCCTTCAAAATAAAATGAATTTCTTACTGCAAGCAATGAGAAACGAACGGAAATTTTGATTTTGAGGGACAGTGCATATATGACCAGAACACTATGCAAACACAAACTGACGTACAGTTGGGTGCAGAAGTTTTGCACCCCCCATGATTTCTGGGTGCAATAAAAAGGACAATGTACCTGTAGTTCATAACAATTTGTCTACAAAAAGTTTTCAAAAGAAACGGATGTGTCCTGTAAGAAAACAATCCGAAACACAAAGAACAAACAGAAAAATTGTTTAAAAATAAAAATGTTTAGTCTTCTCATGATCCACTTGATCTCCAGACCTGATGTAATGAAGACAGTAGATGCCAGCCAAGTTATAATAGTTATGTTATAAAGAAAAGGCGGGCAAATATGGGCTGAAGCAAAGGGTTGGTTTTAGAGAATGTCACAAAAAGAAAAGGAAGCTATTTCTAAGCTATATTTTCCCCCATTATTAGTAACTGAACATAAAACCAACTGAAAATTTTTGAAACTTCTGTGTAATCTATCTGGCTCCTAAAGTAGTGATCCATGAATCATAGTCATGGTGATTTAATTTAGTTACAGTGGTGGACATCACAACCCACCAAATAATTAGATTTATTATTGAGTTCTTATAGTTATTAGCCTAACTGACTGGTATCTTTAATTGAATGGGTTTAATCCAAACATTGATAACTCAAAAACAGGTCGGACGATCTGTTAGTGGAAAGTTTAGGAATAAAAAATGCTGGATCGAATAAATAGATCAAGTATTAATGTGAATCATATTCATGAAGTAAATGAGGAGGTCTGTGGTATTTCTTTTACAGTTAAAGGAAACTCTGGCTACATAAAGTTTTAGAACCCATGATCTAGCTCACACTAAATGGCTTTAAAATAAATATATATAATATGTCTTGTCCTTTTTATTTCGCTCTAGGAGTAAATTCTGCACTCCATTCTGCGTATCAATTGTTAACAACATGAATCTCATGTCTTGATATGAAGACATTTTCCTACCAAGCACCATTTTGGCTGATACTTGCAGGACAAGGTCTCCAATGCCTATGGAAAGTCCTTTCCCAGTCTCACCTGCTTAGTAAATAGCAGTTTAACCTGGGCTTTGACCTTTCTTTAAGAGGCAGAAACATTTTCTATGGAAGACAAACAGTTTCTAAATGGTGGTAAATTATAAGACGCATCAAAGTATGCAGTCTAACCAGAACAGGCAGTCTGGGCAGAACCATGTGGAATGAACCTGAACCACAGCATTCTGTTCCTTTAGCAAATCTCCAGTATGGATGATGCTGTTAACCTCAATAGACATATTTATGTAAGTTCAATGAAACCAAACTATACGAGAAGAAAGAAAATTAAAACATTCAGTCTGACGTGCACAACAATTACATCCAAAATGCAATTCATCTGTAAAAACGTTTGAATGTGAGACACTTGTTAGGTACACAATCATTAAAATCTGACAACACTAACACAGAAAGCCCTCAGTATCGATTCATTTTAAAACTTCACACACATTATTTAAATGTGTACAAAACTTTAATAAGAATATTTTGCCTATTTACTGGAAGCATAGATCTTTTTACATTCTGATCTTCCCACTCACAGAACACATTTTATTAAAATCATCATTTGATTGAAAAAGTTGACTTTATTTATAGAAGTTTTTTTTTTTGTTTTATTATAGCTTTGGCTTAAACCCATTCAATTGACATGGCCAGTCAAACAAGCTAATAATTATAAGAGCTCATTCATAAACATAATAACTTTGAAAATGGTGGGTTGTAATTTCCACCACTTGTAACAAAATGTAAAAATTGCTGACCCCTGGCTGTACTTCTTGGACCCTTGGATCCACTCTGAGATGCATGGCTCTAAAGGCCAGCTTTGTGTTGGCGGGAATCTCCAGACTGTCCAGAGTGTACCAGAGTGTCTGAGCCTGAGTAGTCTGTCTGCACCATGCTGTCATTTCATCTGTTCATGCGAGAAACACCAACGAACTGAGACAAGAATGTTGGGGACTTTAGTGGAGGACTGCCATAGGAAACAGGTCAATAGGAATGAAGGCGTAAAGACTACAGTAATATCCTTATTAACATATGGGCTACCAGGATCCAAGATCGGTGCCGGAATTTTGGTCACGTCAACCAATTTTCAGATTTTTGATCAATTGCATCTATAACAGATCTTCTCTTAAAGTGTAGTAATAAAATATTTAAACTCAACACTGTGTTTTTATCCAGTTGTGACAACTGCATTATGTGCATTAGACATTATGCTCCAGCTACTTCGCATTATGTCATACCCCTTAAATAAAGCACATCGTCTGTCATCATGATATACATGTCAGGTTCCTTTAGGACCCTTATAAGCATTATAAACTAGAGTAGAAACACGCTGCATTTTTAAAACTGTTTTCCATCCATCTTCTATACCGCTTTATCCTTTTCAGGGTCACGGGGGAACCTGGAGCCAATCCCAGGGAGCACAAGGCGGGGTACACCCTGGACAAGGTAATCTATTTTCCTCCAAATCATTTTTTGTTATATATTCATAATCACACGTCTCTGTTTCTAGATGACCTGCATTCATGAAACATGAAAATCCCTTATTAGATAGATATTACAGCAGTTTCCCCAAAAATGTTTGTTATTGTTGGAATGTCATAACATGTTTTTGTTTTATATTTATATATATACACACACACACACACACATCAGTGCATGGTATGTTTTTTTTTTCTCCATTAAACAATAAAGAAATGATACTCCAACAGACTTTTCTAAATACTCAGAGCATCTTCACAGTGAAATAAATAATGTAATTACAGCAACATCAAATGACTAGACTTTGCTGAGGACTTTATTAAGCATGAAGATGCATGCATATTTAATTAGTGCCTCAGTTACATAAAATGTTCATTTTTTGAAGGAAATAAAAATCCAATACTTATTTATATTTATATACATACACACACACACACACACACACACACACACACACACACACACACACACTAGTACAAATATCAGTATTCATCTGGCAAAAGTTTGACTGTAATATGTACAGGTTTAATTTTATTTTATTTATTTATTTATTTTTAATCCTATTCACCTGGAGTGTTTTGCTCATTTTCATCCCTAATTTTAATCCATGGCAGATGAGTCTTTCAGTTCCTGAGTCAGTCAGTATCATCTGTTTGTTGTGGTACAGATTATTACCATCATTTCCCTGTATTACAGTATTAAAATACTCCTACATAGAGCAAGCAAAGGTAAAAAAAAAAAAAAAAAACAACCTCAGATAATGAAGCGTCTTCACCAAGATAATGAGTTGAACTGCTTATCTGAGATTTATTTCTCTCTATGGATGAATAAACAGTAAAACTAATCTTTTAAAAGTATAAAAAGCGACAATGATGGGGGAAAGTGAGAGAAACACAAGAGACGCCCCTTACCCGTAAACGTAGTGGTATCGGTCTGAAGGAACTGTCTTCCCAAACAGCTCGCCCTGTCCTTCCTCTTCTTGGCAGTCCTAAAGAAAAGTAAAAAGTTCTTTTCTTATCCTCAGAAGTAAGTGTGATGGGAAACAACGAAGACGTTTTAAGAGTCTGGATAAAAAGAGCAACATTGTTGCCCTCTAATGCCAACGCACTTCTAACACCGCGAGACGCTCTGAAGTTGACAAACAGGCTACAAACAATGAATTTTATATAAGTGAAGTGATTAAAGTTTCCTGCTGTCACTAACTCCATGACTTCTAGGCTTTGGTCACACACACATACACAAACTCTCTCTCTCTCTCTCTCTCTCTCTGCGTCTGTCTACATAGCATATTCATTCGCAAATCTCTTCACCATCCCACCCTATGCGGGGAGCTCCGTGGAAAAATGCTAAATATGACAAAGATCTGAAGACTTCGCGCGAGCGGCACGAAAACTCCAGCAAAAAAACGCAGGGAGACAAAGGGAACGCGCGGCTCCGCGTACACTCACCTTTAAACGGGGGAAACGCGTCTAGATGCGCAGCAGAAGGACGAAATATCATTAATTCAACTCTTATTTCTTGCCTGAGCCGCTTATTGTTTTCAGTAATATTTCTCCTGGTTTGACAGTAAAGGTGGAATGCAAGGTATGGGTTTGGTATGAAATTCACGCACTTCACTAGTGGAGGAAAAAAAATGAAGGAGGGGGGAAAAAAAGTTGAAGAAGGGGCGGAGCCCTGGCTGGGCGTCAATCAACAACTTTAGAGGCGGGCACGTATCCCAAACTCCACCCCTAAAATACAGAAAACGCGGTACGAGATTGTACAGTACATTCAAGAGTTTATAAATAAATAAATGGCTACAAACATAAATACATAAATGAATAACAGTAACGCAATTCTTTACTTGGCTACAATGAAAAGCTTCTTTTTAAAATATATAGATAGATAGATAAGTCCAGTCACAAAAAAACATATTCATTAGGCTACTTTTTGTGAAAGCATAACACAAACAGTGTTTGTAAACGGAATAAGTTCAAACTTAGGTTACACAGTGAAGACAAGGAAGACAGAATATAGAGTTGTGGGTTTAAAAGCATACATATTATTCCTACACGGAGAACTGATGAGAGCAGTGGATGGTATTTGGACTGAAGCTCAATGAAGTCCTGAATGAAAGCAGCAATGTGAGCAGCTCCCAAACCCTTAGAAGGACAAACTTGTCCAGGAATTCACTGAGAATTTGTCAGCATTCCAGAGTAATGAGCAAGCACTGAAAGTTCCTCAAGGTTTGCCACTTTATTTTAAGAGAGCAGAGCAGTTAAGCTCAGTGACGTAACGCTCTGGAAGGGAGCCTAAAACGAATCATTTCTTTTAGTTATCTGTAGATTTATTTATATATTTGTTGGGTTTTTTTTTAAAAATTATTATTATTTAGCAAGCATGTCCACCACAGTTCTCCATTCACACTTGTAAAAAGCTACAGCTCCGTCTGTTGGCTGAGCTTGAAACCTGCACCTCAGAAAAGTTAGTAGCTTTCAAGTTAAGGAGAAGACTTTTGTGTGAAAATTTTCAATCACATCCTTGGCTAAATGTTCTCCAATGTGCGAGTCTGCCAACTAGCCAGCGACGGATTTAGTGATTTGGGGGCCCTAGGCACAATATATAGCTACTGATGGGGCCCTCATTTCAGCGTTTTAACATCAGTATTTAAATTTTCAGCATGTTATTTATCATTAATAATTAAAAATAGATATTTATATAATGTGCATTTTTAAGGGCCCTTGGCTTCTGGGGGCCCAAGGCAGTTGTCTACCTTTGCCTAGTGTTAAGCTGGCCCTTCCACTTGCAGAACACTCCTGAGCCCCTTGATTATCATCATTATATACTGTTCCTACAGACATAATTTTGGGTACACTCCATTTGTAATCATAACTTTTTTAATTTAAAAAGCGTACAATGCTGAAGGGATTAGTTTAAGTCTGAGGAATGATTCAGTGACTGGGGTGCCATTTTTGTCTCACTGATAATACATTTACTGTAGTATCAGTGAGACAAAAATACTGTATGTATGTATGTAAAAGACATTTTAAACATATGTAAAGAGTCCTTCATTAAAAACCTAGGTGCATGTTTCAGAGCAATAACTTAACCCTCCTCTTATGTTATGGGTCAATTTGACCCACATTTGAGAAGTCTGAAATACTGGTTAATCTCTCTTTTCTCTTTGAAATTTGTTGACATTCCTCATTTAGGGTCATGAACTTATATAGAAATATTTCTTCTTATGGCTTATCTCGGACAAGCCATAATTAAGGTTTACTGTTTAAAGCTGTTCTTTACTGTTTTTGTGTGTATTTAAACTGTGGAAGTCATTTTGACCCATAACATAATGGATGAAACATTTTTCCAATGTAATAGGAGGGTTAAGACATAAATACAACTTACAGCATATAGATAACAGCATTTTTGCCTGTATTCTTTCCGTCACTCATCCAGGTTATGAAAAATGTCAATTTTTAGATCCTACAACATTCACTCAACCCTGCTGCCTGAACACATTTCATATTTTTAAAACAGCAAAAAAAATTTTGTAATATTCTTCATGTTCAGCAGGAAGTATCATCCAGAATCCCTGAAAATCGTGAGAAGAAGAAACTTCTCTTTCCTTTTTCAGTGATATTGTGATATTGACTGACAAGATCACTTTGAACATGTGACACTGTTACCCAAATTATAGACCGAAAGCAAATTATTAATGAAAAAAGTAAATCATCAAAATGTCCTTAGTGTGCTCATGACATTTTGGATATTTGTTAATTCTTTGCTACAACAGAACCCTCTTAGGCACCACAGTTGTGGAGAGGTGCATGTGGTACTGGAGGGCTGGAGTCACCAAACAGGGAAATTACCAAATTACACTGTACTCCCCCCCCAGGACTGTAGTAAGAATGAAAGAAAGAAAAAGAGAGGGGGGTAATGAAATAAGCTTTATACAGAAATATTTTATGGAATATGATGTCTCATTAATGTTCTAAATCTCATACAAATGACCATAAACCAATGATGATATAGTAAAACATTAAAAAGGCCATCAACACAAAAAACAAGTTCAGTCATACAATATGTTAAATATTTATGGATATAATGAGATCTATTGGAGGATGTGCAAAAAGAAAAACAAAGACAACAAACACAGATAATGCATATAATATCAAAATTGACAATTTGACAAGATGAAATTAAATCAATCATATTTCAGTTAAATCAACACCCAAGACTTGAAAAGGCCAACATTAATTCTCAATTCTCTAATATGACTAAGTTATACTTTAGAAATGTGCATTATTAAAATAACTATCTATAGCATGCAGTTTCCTGATACATCCAAAGACTCATTTCATACTTCTTCACACATTCCTACTCTCAGAAATATCCCATTAAACATATTAAATGACCTGTGTCTTATAATTCTGACCTGGGTCTCATATCTTTCACATTTAACAGAAAAAACCCTGCACTTTCCTTCCTGTCAAAATCTCTTGAAAACAACCTTCAGAATGTGTGCCACCTAAGATTTCCCTAGACTTCATTATTTGAGCATAGCAGGTAAGAAACGCAGACTTTTCATCATTATTCTCATATAGTTCCTAGACTGATGGTTTTCAGTCCTTTCGGAGACATACAGAAGCAGAGTGGTGAAGAGTATGTTTCTGTGGGTTGAAGCCGTCACTCACAGGCGATTTTACCATCAAAGCTAGAGAGGGCAATAGCAAAAGCCTGCACTGCACACAGAGGATAGTTATAGTCCAGGGTGAAGGCATCATCTGCAACTCTCCCAAACTGCATCACTATGTAGTCCTCTGCAATCACATAACATACACGTGCTGTTACATTTAACCATTCATTGCCAGCATACAGCTAACTCATGACATGGGATAGAAGGGCAATATACAGTCCCCTCTGAAACAATTGGAACAGCAAGGCCGATTCATTTGTTTTTGCTTTAGACTGAAGACAATTGAAAGAAAGGATTTGCTCATGATCCAAAAAGGCTCACTAATCTTTATTGATGATGTAACTCGTGATCATAGCAGCAGAATAAATTCAGAAGTTTACAGGAACATTTTGTCTGCCAATTTACAGAGAAAAATTGGAAGGTTTTAGAGTGACCATGTCAATCACCAGACCTTAACCCAATTGAGTAGCATTTCACCTCCTGAAGAGGAGAGTGAAGGGAGAAACCCCTAAAACAAACAACAACTGAATGAGATGGCAGTAAAAGCCTGGAAAAGTATCACAAAATAAGAAATGAGTCACAGGCTTGAAGCAGTTATTGCAAGCAATGGATATGCAACCAAATATCATATAAATGTTATTTATAAATGTTATTTACTTTAATTTACTACAAGCCTTATCTGTTCCTATACATTTGCTATTTACATTCACCTAAAAATTGGTTGTTCTGAGAACAAAAGGTTCTATGTTTAATGTTGTCTAAGCACAAACAAATGAATTGGCCTTGCAGTTCCAATAGTTTCGGAGGGGACTGTAAGTATTCCATTTTTTAAACTCAAAGATACACAAAATAATGGATTTTTTTAAAAGAAGAGTATTAGTATAGCTCATAGTTGCAATTTTCAACATTTTTGATCAAATAATTGTATAGGTCACAAGAGCTAATGTTGTTATGGCTTTGCACCTACAAATTGGAGGAAGCTATGAGGTGTGCTTACGGTCTTTGCTGTGAACAATCTGGAAGTTTTTGACAGAGGCTTGTGTGACTCTGCCGTTAAAGTTGAGCACATGAGACGACGTCTCCTCGTTCCACACAGGCGTCTTGTTGCGAAGCTCTATCAGATTCTCCATTTTCCTGTTTTGGTGTCGAATCAGGAGGCCGTCATTTTCCTGTAAAGTGTGAGATAACTTAAAAGTTCAGGTCAGCATAAATATGGTATGAAAAAATTATACATTTTTCGAGGAAAGGTAAAATATTAATTGACTAAATCAACGTGCTTGGTAAGATTCGGCATTATACTATTACAGTCATTGTCAATTAATATAATGTGATGTTCAACATTTTACTTTTAGTGGTCTTTATAGGTTACAGACAACAGGGGGCAGTAGAAAACAAAGTAAAACAATTCTGTTTTGGTTTGTTTGTTTTTGTTTACACTGCGTGGGCGAAAGGGTACTCGCTCTCCATCTTTGTCCATGCCAGGGATAATGACAGTCATTCGTCTTGGACCCTTCATTCCCAGCACGTTGGTCTCCTGTACACAGCCAGGAGGAAGATCTCATCACATAAAAGTATTAAACAGTATGTCCTACTTCCAACGTATTATAATTTATAATCAAGGTTGATTAGATCTCTAATAGTCAGAGTAGTAAGTAGGTGATCTTACATAAATAATGGCTGCTAGCTCTTGCCTTGCATTTGACATATCAGGAAGTGCTCGGTCAGGATGAAGTGCGTTATCAAATACTGTGAATTTAGTGCCCATCAGATTGGACCTGGAATAACACATATTTTGCATTAGTCATTAGCAAATGGTCTAATCTGCAGGTACTGCATAAACGCCTGCAACTTACCTTACTTTCCCTATGTAGTTTTCACCCCCCCTTGAAAGGTCAGTGGGGTCAATTGAGATCAAGTAGTTGGAGGTTGTGCTCTTTTTGCGTTTCCGCCCCGCCAGCAAAAAGACCTGCTTTTGATATAATCAGATTTTTAGCTTTGAAGATATTTCCAGCTGCAATGTATTGCTTGAGAAGCTCTGATCTACCCAATAATGATAATATTCTAAAGAAATTCAGCAAGAATGCAAGACATTGAAGATATATCTTTCTGACACTTTAGGATATTAAGATCAAAGAAAAGATTCAATTTAATTTTGTTATACTTTTAAACAATATTTGGTGTCAAACTTCTCACATATATCTATTACCATGTAAATAATATTTATGACCTCATCACATTTTGGCCAAAAAAGTTCAGAGAGAACTTGTATAGTTTTCTAGAGTGTTATAATTCCATAGGTGATAAGAAGTGATTATATGTGCAGTTGTGTAGGCAGACCTTCTTTTCATTGTCTAGATGAAGGTAGTAAGTGGGATAAAGACCCCGGTCCATTCCTCTTTTGTCCCGGGTCACTTTACATTTCACTGTGATGCCCTGTTCTGCCGGCTGAACCACAAACTCTTCCAGGTCATCAAACTCGATGACTGGGGAAGGGGCTCGTTCCTCCTTTAAATATGTCCAGAAAGAGACAAAGTTTCATATCTGTCAAATAATTACATGCAAGGTTCATCAGATTCAGATCATATTTGTGCCAAGTGCTACACATGCACTATGGCCTCGTTTCCATTTTCAGAAGTAATGACATTTGGGGGGTGGGGGTGGGGGGGGGGGGGGGTTTGCTTGTGGAATGCCATGAAGAAAAAACTAGCTTGATGTTTTTTTTTTCTTTTTATTAAAGACACAGTGCTATGTATCCAGTAGGAAAAAATCAGCTACAGCAGGCTTCAAACATATGCATGAAAATGTGTTATAAACGAAAATGAAACAATTATTAGAAATAATTTTTCACTCAGATAATAAAAGTGACTGACCACTTGCCAGAGACCTGACTTTACCTTTTTCCCCTTTTTTCCTTTTCCCTTTTTCTTCTTCTGTGTCACCTCAGACTCTGATTCATCACTCTCTTCTGCTTTTGCCAGACCTGAGTAAAGAAATAATGCATCCATACTCAAGCATAAACTTTTCATGAGAGACCACTGGTTGATGGCCATAAAGTAACTTGTTAATTTGTTCATTACTCACTTTTGGACTTTTTAGACTTTTTGTCCTTGGCCTTGTCTTTATCCTTTTCTCCATCGGCCTGGAACATGGAGCCTGGGTTTGAACTGCTCTTTTTCTTGCTCTTGCTGGTTTTGCTTTCTGGCTCACTCACCTCTTCACTGTCTGATTTGGCAGCTGATGGCAGCAAAATATTTACTTAAGGTAAAATAGACTCATGTTTTATGTGTAAACACATACAAATCATCTCAGATAAAAAAAAAAAAAAGGTATCATAAGGTATGAGAAATATACAAGAATTCACTTTACAGTGATCTTAAAGCATATTTGCATGTTCTTTATTAGTAAGAAACAATAGATTGAAGTAATAGGTCATTAGTTACCTTTCTTTTTACCCTTAGTGGTAGGTTTGTCTCCATTTATCTGGAACATAGAGGCCGGCTCCTTCTTTTTGGTCTTAGACTTTCCTTTATTGTCTTTGTCTTCTTTTTCCTCTAAATGTTCACATCAGGTAATAAGAAACCTGGTTTCTGTACAGACAATTTCAACACATTTCTGGAGCCATTCCTAACTAAAACTATGCAGTTTGGACATTTGTGGTGTAGTAAGTGACAGTTTTCACTTTTCAAAACATTGGATGGTTCACTGACCAACAGCACAACTATCTTTTATCAGCTACAAATGTACCTTGAAATTACTGCAAGTGAGTGGAGCTAGCAGAAACGGCCCTTCACCTCTCTTTACCTCTCAGCCATCTGGCTGGCAAAAGGTAATACAACATCAGGGCAGGTACTGACAGCTCCTGGAACAGCTTCCCTCAGGCGGTCAGACTTTTCACTCTACCGCTCTGGCATGAGCACTTTATTGCACAATAATATCTTCTGAAATGTCCTCATTTGCCTCTCAATCCAGAGGTTATATTTACTTATCTATATTCTTTAGGTTCTTCCACAGTTTTGTGATACTGCCATTTACACCGATCAGCAAAAACGTTAAAGCCACCTTCATATTATTGTGCACTCTATTATTGTGCCGTGTGTTCTGACACCTTTCTATCACAGTCAGCATATAGGTTTTCAACAATTTATATCCCATCCCTTGACTGGTTCCACTGTAACAAGATAATCAATGATATTTACTTCACAGGTCAGTGGTTTTAATGTTACGGCTGATTGGTGGATAATGGTTAATTTTTTAATGGGTACTCTGTACAGTGGACTATACTGTCCTGCATGTTCATTGTATTGTACTGCCCTTGTTCCTTTCAGACAGTAGCACACAATTTGGACTTTAGATTCAATCATTTTACCATCATGTAGTGCTTGTATTGTTTTGTGTATTGCACTTTCATGCCAAAAGCATATATATTTTGGCTCACTGTATAAATGGAGTTGGCTGAATACACAACCTGTGGTCAAAAACACAAACATGCTCACACTATCTTAAAACAGTGGGCCAAATCTCTAAGTCACTCCATCAAAAAAAAAAAAAAAAAAAGCTAGCTTAATCCTATTACACTGCTAAAACCTAGCTTATCTTAGAATATGCACTCTATAAAACATATCCCCATACCCAGTACTCTTACATCAAGACAAGCTGAGCGACACTAAATAATGTTTAGTACACAGAGCTCACCTTTAGGTTTAGATTTCTTGTCCTTGTCTTTTTCTTTGCCATCAGAACCGTCCTTCGAAGACTTTGATTTTGTTTTCTTCTGGGGTGCTGCCATTTCTTCTTCATCATCACTATTACCTTCATCATCAGTCGAACCTGAAGTATAGTGAACATAAACATATCTTTTAACAGAAACATACTTTTTTAAAATCCTTTGCACTGTAAAACAGAAACCATACAAATGAAATATTACTTCTTTTCTTTAAAAGTCATATCAGCAGATCATGAAATATGTAACATCTTATTTGTAAGAAAATGATGATGATGATGATTAAAATGATAATACTTTTCTTCTTCTTCGGGGCACTTTTGGCTTTCTTTTTGGGGTCAGCCTTTTCCTTCTGTGGGGATTCATTTTCTCTTTCCTTTTCAGTTTTCTTTTTCTTCACTTTTTCACCATCTGTTTGGATATATTGTTGTCTAGGTTAGTGTTTCATGCTTCAGAATGACAGACTTACATAATAATGCAGTACATGGTCTACAATGTGTACCGATGTCTTATCACTTTTTTTTATAGCTTACTTTTTTGAGTGGCAGGGCTGCTCTCTGTTGACAGGTCTCCATTTTTCTTACTCTTGCTTTTTTTGGATTTAGTATCTGTCCCATTGCTCTCTGCGGGAATAGACTCAGCTTTCTTCTTTTTTGGCTTCTGATGCATGTATACTAACGGACAGTAAAAACAACTTAATGGGTCACTGCAGGACACATATGAATGAATAAATAAAGGAAGGAAGGAAGGATTTACAGTACATAGTATATCGACATTTATGTGGCAAAATATATATAAATGAATGAATAAAGTTAGAACTTACCATTTAAGAAAAAGCAAATGCAGCAAAGAAACACAAACAAGCACTCGTAAAAAAAAATTATTATTATTTCTAAATGACTATATTTGCAGGTGAGATGTGATGTTTGTATTTTAGGATATTTTTAATGTCGACATCACAATATCCATTGAATGTCTTAGTGATATAAACTAATCTAATGCCCTCGCTTACATTAGTACATTAATAATGTAAAATGATACATTTTATGAAGTACAGAGAATGAACATTTCTAGACTATTTTGTCTTTAGATAGCTTTGAAATACACCAATATTTCTAAGCACATAATATAGTGAAAGAGTAATAACCATAGTGTAGTTTTAATATACATGATTACAGACATGACATTAGTCATTTATACAATACCTGGACTGTTTTATGTCTTTCACTTTGCTTATAAATACTCAACAAACAAACCTTAACATCAAACATTTTAATGTGCCAAGTTTTTCCTTGTCATGTCATTCCATTTCTCTTCAGCCTGCAAATCTGGTTTAGTTTTGAAAATAAAGTCGAATAAATGGAAACAGTAATTGTCTTACTGCAGAGTAAATAATAATAATACCATAAATGCAAAGCATAAATAGCAGTTCATGTGATACATGGATGCTTTTTAAAACAAAAATTTGGCTGAGTGCTTTAGGCTCTGAACTACTGATTGGAAAGGCTGTCAGTTTAAATCCTGGGCCCTTGAGCACCACCTGTAACCATCAACTGCTTGACTCATTTGTAAGATGCTCTAGACAAAAGCACCTTCCAAAAAGAGACAACATAAATGGAAGTAATCAGTCAGTGAAGTGGTTCTGTTGAGGATAACAAATTCCATCTACTGACACTCCCTCATGCCAAATTCTCATAAAATTTGTGAGTTTGGGATTTTCCCCAGGCCTTAAAATAATATTGGATGTGTTCACATCTATGAGATATAGCAATACTGTCTCTTCCAGAACAAATCCTATTTAGGAATATATTATATCTGAACCATCTAAACCTAAATTTAAAGCTTTTGTAATAGTAACGATCTCTTGTGGGTCAATATACTCAAGCCTCTTGTGATGGTCTCTTTCCTTCTCTCTCTCTCCGATCCACTTAAACATTTGAGCAGCACTATAAATACCCTTAACCTCAGACAATCCCTTGCACTAGGGGAAACAGACACGCACACAGTCATTCAATCAAGCTGTCTCAAAACAACACAGCTTTCCTAAACATGTTCTTCCTACAAAAGCAATACAATATGAAATATAGATTGTTTTCCAACTATACAATATTTCAGAATTAATGCACAAATCAACCTTGACATTATTAGCTTTAAATAAAATTATACAGCATAGAGTGTTCATTAAATTTTGAAACGTAGATATTTAATGGGACAGTGGCGAAGCACCAAATTAACTTTCTTCTTCTTTTAAAACATACATTACATTTGGCATTACTTACCATTATAGAATGTGTTTAAATTCTTCTTAAATGCTATTTCTATTATATCCTTGCAAACAGCAACTGTTTCTTAACAAATAATTTCTAGTAACTGATCACCTATTGTAAAATTAGGGCTATGTTAAATTATCCCAGCTTCACAGCCTTATTTCAGCATAGCTATTTGCTTGATATTTAAAACTATATTAATTTGTTAGTCAGTTGTCAATTTTGGATGATGGTAAATGATAAATAATGAAAATTTTAAAACCTTTACACAAATCCAACTACATGTTGGTTCTACAATCAATAATCTTTAAAATCAGTATTAATTTCACTGCCATACATCTTGGTCTCACTCAAGCTATTTTTTTCAACCGGTCCTGAAAATAGTTTTTTGGGCTATTTGATTAATTTTATACTGAGCGAAATTGCCAAATAATCAGCTTGCTAGTTCGTTTATGTAGCCTTTACACTATACCATATCAAGTCATGGAAGATGGTTACATTATTATTTTGTCTATTTGAACAATTTCAACAGATTTGTTCCAAAAGAAGCTATAAGTACAACTGAATCGGATATAACTATATCAAAGATATTAAAAACTATTTAACCAAGTAGGATAGAAATTCCCCTATAAAACAGTTCCCAATCCCCTATAAAACAGCACACAGAACAAACTCACCTTGTCAGAAGACATTTCTTGGTATAGACTTTATCTATATAAGTAATTATGTCCACAAGCTCTGCAGTTGTGTTAGGCCTATAAAATGTTGTTGGTACAAAAAGTGGAAACTAATCTAGAGATGAGAGAGTGTAGTGCTCTACTCAATGAATTAACATCAGCAGAAAGTTGCTAAGAGGATTTTCCTGCAGACCCATCTGCTGTTCTACCACGTCAACTTGACACACCAAATTAGGAGGAAGGGAGGGCTTTATAGCTCTAAAAATCTGAATAAGACCTCTTCTGTTCTTTTACATTCCATCGTGCTGCTACGTTGACCTAAATTTCCCCTACGGGGGATTAATAAAAGTATATCTTATCTTACTGTATCTTTTTTTAATCATGAATATTTATCAGTCATATAAAGGTGAAAATGTGGAACATGTTGGACATTCTTCAACAGGCGCATTAGAGACGGAATTCAACTGCCCTGACGGTCTCAAATTTTATCATCACTACAACACATCAATATAAGTTCACATGTATTTTAAGGTATACGTATCCTAAACTGATGATGATATTTAATATTTTGTGACAAAAATACTCACCTGTTGCTGTGTCTTTGTGTCATTGTGGAGTCTAAAAAAGTATCAAATATATAATATATATAAAATTTAAGATATGAATTATGCGTGAGCTATAGTTCAAAATGTAATAAATCTGCCCAAAAAAGTCCAGTGGTATAAACGAAATTACTGGCAATGAAAGTACATTGTGTTTTGTGTACTCACATATTTTGTACAATTGGTAAACCCATTCTACACAATCTACATTAGACACATAATGTTTGGTTGTATTGAAGGAAAATGCTTTCCAGTAGAAATGCATCAGGTAAACAGTAGTCCTAGTAGAAAAGCTTACATCCCGATCGCATGTAACCTAACTGCTTATTAAGACGTTTTAAAAATTGTGCCAGATTGAGTTGTATTTAATAAAGCTGGCTGAAGGTATAAGGTCTCTTTCTGGTTTGTGTATTAACAGAAGTATGAAACAGCTATATTGTAGCGTGGATGTAAGCAGCAGCAGCAGCAGCAGAAGAAATCGAGAATTTGAGGAGGTAACTAGTAATATGGCATATAATGGTGAAGAACCGAGTGAACACTCACGTTTTCTCAGTCCACACTTCTCTCAGGATCTCTTTCTGTAGCGGCATAGTCACTGTGGAGGGGAGAGATCATAGAACTGCAGTTATCTACAACAGTGGCATAGGAGTTAACAACAACAAAAATCAGTTGGTGTTAGTAACAGCATATTTTGGCAGAACATTCACATGATGTAAGCGTTATTTACATCCAAGAAAGCTTTCACACATTATTTCGTGACCAAAATCATTATAGAACAGCAAAATGTCACCAAAACAACAACAACAACAAGCACACACACACACAAAAACAAACAAACACTTACAACCTCAGCCGAAAGTGTTCAATCTCATATGTAGGCAAATGCGTGGTTTAATTTCCAAGTGTCCACTCTGCTATTCCAGAAACTGAAATATCACAATTTTGGCTGCCCATTCGCCATTCGAAAGCGCCCAGACCACTAATAGGATTTCCCCCAGAAGCCAAAGACCCCACCTCCCCTATACAAAGCACCCTCCCCTTGCAAGATCCTAATACACACTGCCCCTAAACATTAAGCTCATGGTATGTTTTGCTGTATTCGGAAAGTTCTGCTCTCAACCATTAGTTGACAATAGTAATAATGTTAGAAAGACTACAGAAGACAGGCAGTTCTTAGTGTTAGCATAAGATGGCACTATTCTGCAATTTACAAGTGCTCCTAACTCCAAGGCCTACTTATATTTCTCAACAGCCACACACCACTTGGCAGATATCCTGTGGAGGGCATTGAATTCTATACAGTTTAGGGAATAGTCAAGTTCTTAAAGAGATACTACAGCCACAGAGGGGAAACGATGTTTTGATGTTGCCTGTTTTTGTGTTTTCACTTGTGAACAATGTAACACAGTATACATTTTCCTCTTCAGGGGGTATTTAGGTGGGAAAACACAGAAAAACATATTCAAAATGAAAATCTCTTGTTCCTTGGGGTTTGGGGAAAGAAAAAGAATGTGTATGTGACAAAATATTTCAAATGTCGATTTCAATTTGAAATGTTTGTGAAACCAGTTTTTTAAAAAAAAATCATACACTGAAAACGTACTCAAAGCAGAAATTATTAAATTATTTTTTTAAAAATTCTGTCTTCGTCTAAGCCTTTAACTTAACTCTGCAGTGTAAAATCATGAAAGCAGGAAAGTCAGGCAAATACACACACACACACACACACACACACACACACACACACACAGAGTGAAAGACAGAGAGAGAGAGAGACAGAGAGAGACAGAGAGAGAGAGATAAATGCATGCTAATAGCTGGATGCTGCTGGTATCCAGGGCAAAAAGCAAACACTAAGAGGGCAGGAAGAGCCTGATGTTTGCTTGAACTATGAGTGCTGAAGTAGCATGACTGTAAGGACATGAACTCACAACACTGTACAAATCACAGTCGGAGAGACACTTGCACACAAACTCCTATCTCAGGAAACACAAACAATGAGGACAACCCAGGGAGGTGTAGGGCAAAAAAATACATACACACTCCTAAGGGGGGCAATGATGCCTCGGTGTGTCTCTGGCTCAAACATTAGTTGTGTCTTACAATAAAATACAAACAATGCCAGGAGGTTTGCGTCTCACTGTAAATAAACCCAGCAGGTCAAGGCCAAGCCTATTGAGACCAGGGAAGCCCACAGGATAAAAGAAAATACTGTTGGTGTGTGCTCCTTCTTACACAATGTCCCAGCTTCCTCACAGGAAAATAGCTCGGGTACAACAGAACCAAAACTTAAAGACTGTCTAGAATATGTAAGGACTCCAGGGAGCTATATGTTTGTGTGTGTTGAAGGCCATGCCTGTGTAACATATGTTAGCATGCCTTAAAAGAGAACGAGCCAGTGTGAAATTGTTTACTGTCACAGACACACCACTTGACCTGATTTGCCGCCGCAGCCAAACCATAATGACAGTGGTCTCAGTGCAGACGTGGGATGAACTTTTACATTGCCTGTGTCCTGGGTTCGGCAAAAATGGATCCAAAAGATTTAATTGTATTCCTGCCACTTGAACGTTTTAAAGCATGTGACAATATTTACATGAGTTTCATAATATTTTTAAAAATAATATTCATGATAACAATTGCAGCATTTCATAATAATTGCTGACAATCATGTGTAGATACAATTATTGAGGTAGTAAACATGAACTGACTGACACAGAACACAGGTACTGAAAGAAAACTTTAGGAACCAGGTCTTAGATATATCGTGTTGTAAATGTACAGTACTGTGCAGTGGTCAAGAAAATTTGTAAACAAAAGCTGCTTTCAAAATAATCAAATGAAAAGTTCAATATATCAAATAAATTTCAACCAATCGTTCGAAAAAATCATATTTAATTCAATATTTAATGTGACCACCATTTGAATTGCCATGCACCAGTCTTACAGTTGCAATCAAAATTATTCAACCCCCATTGCAAATCAGGTTTACTGTCAAAATTTACAGACTTTCAGCTGTTTGCAATGAACAAATCAAAGAAAAGCAATTGAAATATCTCAAGACAATGAATGCTTCTAGTGGTTTCCTCAAATTCAACTGAAAATGCAACTTATAATGACTTCTCCAGTCTCAAAATTATTCAACCAGATTTCTGAGAAGGCAGGTTGTGAAAAACCTTCGAATGACTGCAAAAGACCAGCAGCAAGACTTTGGTGGCATCAGGCACTGAGGTTTCAGTGAGCACAGTAAGGTGTGTACTAAACGCAGAAGGTTTCCATGCCAGAACTCCAAAATTTGACTCAAAATCATATAAATAAGCCACAGAACTTTTGAGATTCTGTTCTGTGGAGCGATGAAACAAAACTTTTTGGCACAATGGATCAGCAGTATGTCTGGAGGAAGAAGAATGAAGAAAGAACACAGTCTCCAGTCAAGCATGGTGGTGGCTCAGTGATGCTCTGGGGCTGCTTTGCATCCTCTGGTACTGGAAACCTGCAGCATGTGGAAGGCGAGATGGATTCCTTGAAGTATCAGGAAATCCTAGGAGAAAACGTCATTCCGTCTGTGAGGAAGCTGAAGTTTGGGTGTCACTGGACCATCCAACAGGACAATGATCCCAAGCATACCACAAATTCCACCAAGACGTGGTTGCAGAAGAAGTCCTGGAAGATTATACAGGGCCATCACTGTCACCTGACTTGATCTCCATAGAAAATCTCTGGTGGGATTTGAAGAAGGCGGTTGCAGCACGCAAAGCCAAGAATATTACTGAACTGGAGGCCATCGCTCATGAGGAATGGGCTAAGATTCCTCAGGAACGCTGC
This sequence comes from Ictalurus punctatus, assembly GCF_001660625.3. Classification (NCBI taxonomy): domain Eukaryota; kingdom Metazoa; phylum Chordata; class Actinopteri; order Siluriformes; family Ictaluridae; genus Ictalurus; species Ictalurus punctatus. The sequence continues at coordinate 5,745,008 of NC_030426.2, read as the reverse complement.
CAGAAGCTGGTGTCTGGCTATGCATCTCGTTTGCAGCAGATCATAACAGCAAAAGGGTGTTCTGCTATAATACTAAAGATGCTTGCCATGAAGGGGTTGAATAATTTTGAGACTGGAGAAATCATTATAAGTTGCACGTTAAGTTGAATTTGGGGAAACCACTTGAAGCATTCGTTGTGTTGAACTATTTCAATTGCTTTTCCTTGATTTGTTCATTGCAAACAGATGAAAGTCTGTAAATTTTGACAATAAACCTGATTTGCAATGGGGGTTGAATCATTTTGATTGCAACTATAGATACACTGTTGTGCAGTTGAATTGCCTGGTAGTTTGAAAATAAAATCTCCGTTTTTCAATCTTGATCTATCCTGTTTTGGCGAGCCTGTGCCCACTGTAGCCTCAGATTCCTGTTCTTGACAGAAATAAAACCCAGTGTGGTCTTCCTCTGTTGTAGCTCATCTACCATGTTGTGCAATCTGAGTGTTGTGCAATCTGGGATGTGTTTCTGCTCACCTCAGCTGTAAAGAGTGGTTATTGGAGTTAACATGTCCTTCCTGTTGGCTTGAATCAGTCTGGTCATCCTTCTCTGACCTCTCTGATCAATATGGTCAAGGATGGATTCCCTTTTGTGTCTGGTTTCTTCCTCATGTTGTACCTCTATGTATAACATCTAGTCATTCAATTCAAATACCCTTCATCACCGATGTTGAATTCTTATGCATTTTTTTCTGGTTGTATCTGTGTCATAAATTGTGATACTGTTGTTAACCATGTTACTTTTACCTACTTTTATTTTGGTAATACTATGAAATTATGAAAATATTAGATCATGGGACAAATGATATATATAATTTATTATATAATTTTTCAAGTTAATAGCATCAATATTCAAGATAACAACTGACTTGCTTTCTTTGATGTAACACTAAACCAAACTCTGATCAGCGAACTTTTTCTCTGTATTCTGATATGATGCAAGGCTGTCACTAATACAAACAGGAAAATTAAAGGTTAACTCAACCGGTTGTGTCAGTTATCACTCACCTCAAATGACTCTGCCAATGATCATGTGATAGCACTTCAGGGAAGTCCTGACATGATAATCGTATTATTGTTGCAGCTATGGGGGAAAGAAAAAAAAATATCTGTGTGATCCTTGTGATTAGATATGGCGACGAAACCCTTGCATAAAACCTGTTTTTTGTTCATTTTAATGAAATGGGAAGAAACCCTTTTAAGGCCAATGTAAAAACACGGCTGCACTTTGACGGAAACCACAAGACACAACCACATGCTTGGGGCAGGTTGCCATAACCTGCATTACAATGCAATGACATATTTGTAGTTAGTACTGCACTATACTTCTGTCTGGAGTTAAAAATGCAAATAAAGGAAAATCCTGGGAGAAATAAATTGACAAAACAATGGGTCAACAGGTCAGTGAGTTCACCTAACTCCTAAATTTCAAATTTCTGTTAAACTAAACACAGACCAAACAACTTGCTTATGCAGTATGTGTCATGGTGGTATGTAAAGAGACAATATCAGCTGCTTGTTTATACTGTTTTAAAAAACACTGCTGCATTTCCTGAAGAATGTTTCTCTGTTCATTATTATTATTTTAAAGCTCATAATAATGGTTATTCTATAATACAGCTTCATTTAACCTCTCTTTGAGCTTACTGCATTGTTGTGCATGCAGCATTGTGAAATGACTCACAGGCCTCCCAAAGACTGAAACGTGGCCTAAGCAAATCTTTGCCAAAGCACACACTGTAGTGCTATGTGATTCAAAGGAAGTACCTTGAGATTTTGCGATAAAATTGAGTGAAGAATAAAATTTATTTTTCCAAAATCCATAAATGGTTCTGAAAATAAAATTCATGTAGCCAATTCAGTTCATGTGCAGAAACACGTACAGACACATTTACCCTGATCATCAGACATTTCTGCCAACATACATAGTCAACATTTTTTTTCAGTAAATATATTTCAAATTTAAAAATTAAAAAATATTTAAAATTATATGAGGTTATTCACATGAAATTTTCACCAGACATCAGTATTAGCTCAAGAAATCTGCAAATATAAAGAATTCACAACATTAAAGTCCATAAATAAATGAATGACAGGAAAAAGTATTGAACGTGCTAAGAAAAAGCAGTTTGCATAGGCAAGGTAAGGTGTCATATCACAGCAAACCAGTGACTACATTTCCCATCCTGCACTGCGGCCTACAAACATGGCCGCCATGGACTGCAATTCCCAGAACACTCATTCATTCTAAATCACTGCATCCAATTTCACACACTCACTCCACAAAATGAAGAGACTGTTTTCTAACAGTGTCTTTGCGAAGTATTAGTGTTACCACTGTACCAAGTGATTATACCCTGTTCCTCATTTTGTTTCATGGTTCTTGATCTTATTCTCGTTTCTCTTTCTTAATTCTAGACTTGCCCTGTTTATGCCTGTTTGCCAATCACCTGCCCCATTGCTTGTTTCTTGACCTTGCTATTGTCTTGTGTTTTGGATTTGTCTGCCTGTCTCATTAAACTGCCATGTCTCATTAAACTCTTACCTGCATTTGCATCCATCCTACCTTCATTACAAGGAAAACGTGACAGAATTCTTCGCCTATAACATGGAAGCAGCAGGAAAGAGGAGAAGACGTCACGCTAGGGAAACCAAGAAAACCGTCCCAGCTGTGGATTCTATCCAGACTGTCGTAAATCTCCCAGAGCTGTATGATGGATCATACAGATCTATTTTGCAAGCCTAGCGGACCCCAAGCCCAGTAAGAGTCAATGGCTAAGGTTCCTGTTGTCCCGGTTTTTTGGCCCAGCATGCCAGTGGGTGCAGCGTCTAGTGGCCATGGGATCCTATTCGTCAGTTCAGAATCCTGGGCCGTCCTGGAGGATCTTTTGGGGAAGGCCTGCCTCAGAGATAAACCTGATTGCCGTTCACCACCTATTATGAGCAGGCGAACTGGGTGACCTCCCCCCCAAAGCTCCTGCCTAAGACCCACTATGTGATCTCCTCTACAGAGCTCCAGCCAGAGGTCAATGTGGCGACCTCATCTCCAGAGCTCCAACCTGAGACCCATGAGGTGGTCTCACCTGCCGAGCTCCAGTCAGAGGTCAACGTGGTAACTTCCTCTCCAGAGCTCCAACCTGAGACCCATGAGGTGGTCTCACCCGCCAAGCTCCAGCCGGAGGTCAACATGGCGACCTCCTCCCCAGAGCTCCAGAATGAGATCCATGAGGTAGTCTCATATACAGAGCTCCTGGTAGAGGTCAACGAGGTGACCTCCCAAGCCACATTCCTGTTCAAGGTTGAAGAGACGGCCTCCCTAGCCAAGTTCATTTACGAGGTCGAAGAGAACACCTCTCAAGCCAAGTTTCTGTCCGAGGTCAAAGAGAACACCTCTCAAGCCAAGTTTCTGTCCGAGGTCAAAGAGAACACCTCTCAAGCCAAGGTCCTGTCTGAGTTCAAAGAGACGACCTTTCAAGCCAAGTTCTTGTTCGATGTCGAAGAGACGGCCTCCCAAGCCAAGTTCATGTCCGAGTTCAAGGAGACGACCTTTCAAGCAAAGTTCCTGTCCCAGGTCGAATAGATGGCCAACCCAAGCTCTGCTCATGCCAAGATCCTTTCACGGGTCAAAGAGACGGCCAACCCAAGCTCTGGTCACGCCAAGTTCCTGTCCCATGTCGAAGAGACGGCCAAACCAAGCTCTGCTCACATCAAGTTCCTCTCCCAGGTCGAAGCAGACATCACGACCAACCATGTTCTGCTCATGCCTGAAGCCAACGTCAAGAACAACCAGGTCCTGATCACGCCTGAAGCCTACAACCAACCAAGTTCTGATCACACCTGGGTCTGCTGATACAGACAACCAGTTTCTGCTCACACCTGAAACTGACGTCATGACCAACCAAGTAATGCTCAAGCCAGAGTCTGTTGACATGACCAACTAAGTTCTTCTCATGCCTGAAGCCGACGTCACAACCACCCGGATTCTGCTCACGCCTGAAGCCGACGTCATGACCAACCAAGTTATGCTCATACCAGAATCTGCTGACATGGACAACCAAGCTCTGCTCACATCCGAGTTTGCTGAAATGGACAACCAAGTCCTCATGCCCAAAACCGACGTCACGACCAACCAGGTTCTGCTCACGCCTGAAGCCGACGTCATGACCAACCAGGTTCTGCTCACGCCTGAAGCCGACGTCATGACCAATCAGGCCCTGCTCAAGCCTGAAGCTGACGTCATGACCAACCAGGTTCTGCTCACACTTGAAGCTGATGTCAGGACCAACCAAGTTCTAATCACGCCCGAGCCTGCTGACACGGACAACCAAGTCCTCATGCCTGAAACCGACATCACGACCAACCAAGTTCTAATCACGCCCGAGCCTGCTGACACGGACAACCAAGTCATCATGCCTGAAACCGACAACACGACCAACCAAGTTCTAATCACGCCCGAGCCTGCTGACACGGACAACCAAGTCCTCATGCCTGAAACCGACGTCACGACTAACCAGGTTCTGCTCACACCTGAAGCTAACGTCATGAACAACTAGGTCCTGATCACGCCTGAAGCCGATGCAAGGAACAACCAAGTTCTCCTCATGCCTGAAACTGACGTCATGACCGAAACCAACGTCATGACCAACGAGGTTCGGCTCACACCTGATGTCAACGTCACGACCAACCAGGCCCTGTTCACGCCTGAAGCTGACATCATGACCAACCTGGTTCTGCTCACACCTGAAGATGACGTCAGGACCAACCAAGTTCTGAACACGCCCGAGCCTGCTGACACGGACAACCAAGTTTTGCTCATGCCCGAGTCTACTGATGCGGACAACCATGTTCTGATCACGCCTGAGTCTGCTGACAAGGACAACCAAGTTCTGATCAAGCCCGAGTCTGCTGACACCAATAGCCAAGTTCTGCTCATGCCCGTCTGTTGACACAGCCAACCAAGTTCAGCCTGCAGAGTCGAAGGAGGACGATGCTCTGCTTTCCTGCTCCGCTGAGGATGACGCTCTGCCTTCCTGCTCAGCTGAGGATACCGCTGAGTCTCCCAGTTCATGTGAGGACATTTTGCCCAGAGGGCCAGGAACACCGGGGGAAGGAGTGTATTTTGAAGCGCCCTTGGGGGGGTTCTGTCATATCACAGCAAAACAGTGACTACATTTCCCATCCTGCACTGTGGGCTACAAACATGGCCGCAATGGACTGAAATTCCCAGAACACTCATTCATTCTAATCACGCACACCTGCATCCAATTTCACACACTCACTCCACAGTATAAAGAGACTGTTTTCTAACAATGTCTTTGCAAATTATTAGTGTTACCACTGTACCAAGCGATTATACCCTGTTCCTCATTTTGTTTCATGGTTCTTGATCTTATTCTCGTTTCTCATTCTCCATTTTATCCTTGCCCTGTTTATGCCTGTTTGCCAATCGCCTGACCCTTTGCCAATTTCTTGACCTCGCTATTGTATCGTGTTTTGGATTTGTCTGCCTGTCTCTCATTAAACTTTTACCTGCATTTGCATCCGTCCTACCTTCATTACGAGGAAAATGTGACAAAAAGAACTAGCTGAAATCTGTAAGTAGTTAGAAAGTAATTACATCTGCTATCTGTTTAATTAATATCAGCTGGGTTAGTAAGTTGATGGTCTATAAAAAGGCTTTTCATTACCAAGGTGTCACATAAACATCTCATGATGGGTAAAAGCAAAGAGCTCTCCCAAGACCTTCACAACCTTATTGTTGTGAAACACATTGACGGAATCGGATACGGACATATTTCAAACTTCTGAACCTTCCAGTAAGCACCATTGGGACCATTTTTCGCAAGTGGAAGCAACATCACTCCATCATCAACCAGCCATGCACAGGAGTTCCTCGCAAGATTTCTGATCAGGAAGTCAGAAGAATAGTCAGAAGAGTAGCCCAAAAGCCAAGGACCACTGGGAAAGAGCTCCAGAAACACTTGGACGCAGCAGGTACCATCGTCACAGAAAAAAACAATAGGCAATGCACTCCACCGCCATGGCCTCTATGCACGCTCACCCCGCAAGACTAAGTTTGCTACAACTCATTTGGACAAGCCTATGAAACACTGGGAGAGTGTAGTCTGGTCAGACAAGAGCAAAATTGAACTTTTTAGCTGTCATACTATACACCATGTTTGGAGAAGAAATGTCACTGCATATCACCCTAAAAACACTATACCAGTAGTGAAGTTTGGAGATGGAAGCATCATGGTGTGGGGCTGTTTTTCATCGCATGGTACAGGCAGACTTCATATAATAGAAGGAATGATGAATGAAGCCCTTTACCGGAAGATTCTTGAGAAGAATCTGCTGCCATCCACCGGGATGATGAAGATGAGACGTGGGTGGACCTTCCAGCAGGACAACGATCCAAAGCATACCTCAAAGGAAACTCTTGATTGGTTTCAGAGAAAGAAAATCAAGGCGGTAGAATGGGGTAGCATTTCTGGCTCACAGCTTGTGGGTTTTTGGTTCAATGCTGAGATCAGTTCACTGTCTGTGCAGTGTTCTCCCTGTGACAATGTAGGTTTCCTCCAGGTCCCCTCCAGGTTCTTCAGTTTTCTCCCAACTCCCAAATAAGTGTGTGAATGTACATGTACGTGTGCATGGTGCCCTGTGATGGACTGGCATCCCAATCAGGATGTGATCCTGGCATATGCTAAATGTAAATGTCTAACTCATATCTTGCACTCTGAGAACTACCGCAAACCGCCTCCCTTTATTCAAATGAACATTCATTGCATGCAGTATGAACTCAACACAGGTTGCTGATGACCAGAATTTACATAAGATTATATAAGAGAATGAAATTGCAAATTGTGTGATTGTGTTTTTGGCATTTCTGTTGAGCTATGCTACAACCATGAAAGTATTTTGTGGACAATTTTCAAAAGCAATTGCAAACTGTATTTGCAGTTGCATTTCCTAATTGTGGTTGCATAAATTGTGACATAATGCAAATGAAAATGCAAATCGTGTATTACCGTTTGAGTTTTCATTTACACAAACATACAGTGTCTGCCAAATTTCAAATGGAAACACACGCAAAGTCCATTTACAATTGCATTTCCCATGTCTAATAAGTTATGATCCTGTCCTATCAAAATAGCAATAGCAATTACCCCATTTGCTATTTCACTTCCTCAGGGTCACATACGGAGCTTGACAAAATTTCAAACGGAATATCAAATCCCTTTGCATTTGCATTTCTGATGCCCTGCACAGAAACCTGTCAATCAGTGTTAGGGGTGGGAGTATACTTTGGGGCGTGTTTGTATTTGGAAGGTCAGTCACAGTTGACCACATTTTTGAGCACTTTGGGGTCGTACACACCCATAATAAAGCATCAGCTGTTTTGTTAGGATTTCATTTAACTGTAACAAATTGCCCATAAAACTAGCCAGTTTCCACAAGTAAGCACTACAGCAAAAATAGATTCGGCGTCGAAACGATTGCGGCACTGCTGCTTCTGCTCTGCTCCAGCTACGCACTGCTCGCCACCTCAGCATGCAGTGTGAATGCGCAAACCTGTTAACATGGGCGAAAAAAAAAAAAAAATAATTAAAAAAAAAAAAAAAAAAACACTGCAGCTTCTCCTCTGCTCACACATTCAGCGTGGAAAAGGCTTTAGTCTCATGGAAGTTGGCTTTTAAACAACTTTTCACCTCACAGATTTATTGTATAGAATAAGCAGCATGTTTTGCATAGAAACAGGACCGTATTTAAAAAAAACATCTGTTGAGAAGAATAGAATTTTCATTTAAAATTTTATTGCGGATTCACTTAGTTATGAAAATTTTACCATGGATAAGAATGTTGATGTAACACGTTTTGAGATTTCAAGGGTAATTAATGGCATATCACTTCACCTTCCTCTTCTTCTCAAATCTTCAAAACAATATTCAACTTTAAAGGAATAACCACCTCGCAGATTTAACCATTATCTTTAAATAAAGCATTGGCACAATCATCTGTACAGCAGATTTTCCTTCTTGGCCATCGACTGTGACTGACGTCACTTCCAAATACAAACACACCCCATAGTATACTCCCACCCACAACACTGACTGACAGGTTTCTGTGCAAGGCATCAGAAATACAAATGCAATGAGATTTGATATTCTGTTTGAATTTTGTCAAGCTCCGTATGTGACCCCGTGGAAGTGAAATAGCAAATGGGGTAATTACTATTGATATGACAGGTATTGTGATTGCTATTTTGATATGACAGGATTATAACTCGTAAGACATGATAAGTGCAACTGCAAATGGGACTTTGCGGTGCCATTTGAAATTTGGCAGACACTGTACGTTAGTGTAAACGATAACTCAAACGGTAATACACGATTTGCATTTTCATTGTCACAATTTATGCGTCCACAATTAGGAAACGCAATTGCAAATACAGTTTGCAATTGCTTTTGAAAATTGTCCACAAAATACTTCCATATACAACAAATTCCTCTTTGTTTGTGTTAAAATGCCCAATTTCATTTGAATGTGACATAGATGATGCTGTGAAACACTGATGTTACTCAGACCGTGAGAAAATGGCATCTGAGTAAAAGATCTTGCACCCTCCAGGCTTTTGGTCCCAACAGGACCCATGGCTTTCAATGATGCGGTGGAGAGGGGACATTAGAACATGTCCAGATTGTTTCTCTTGCCCTTTTCTAACCTCCCAAAATCCAGTCATTAAATGTCATTAAGGCAGTAAGAGCCATTTGTAGAGGCAACACAGCAGAAGGCAGGACTATTAGTCCATCAGGGCCAATTTACAGTCTATGCGCCTGCTTAGATGAGCTCACAGGTGAAGCATGCAGAGAATGGTAAAGCTATAGCTATGGTTCCTGTGAGTTTAGTAAAGCTGCCAAAACACAAACTCATTAACTTTTCAAATGAATAATAAACGCAACCAGAAGGTACAGTGAAACACAATACAGTGGTGCTTGAAAGTTTGTGAACCCTTTAGAGTTTTATACATTTCTGCATAAATATGACCTAAAACATCATAAGATTTTCACACAAGTCCTAAAAGTAGAAAAAGATAACCCAATTAAACAAATGAAACAAAATATTATACTTGGTCATTTATTTATTGAGGAAAATGACTGAATATTACGTATCTTTGAGTAGCAAAAGTATGTGAATCTTTGTTTTCAGTATCTGGTGTGACCCCCCCTGTGCAGCAATAACTGCAACTAAACGTTTCCGCTGAGTGTTGATTAGTATCGCACACTGGCTTGGAGGTGCATTTGGAGGTGAATTTTAGCCCATTCCTCAGTACAGAACAGCTTCAACTCTGTGATGTTGGTGGGTTTCCTCAGATGAACTGCTTGCTTCAGGTCCTTCCACAACATTTCTATTGAATTAAGGTCAGGACTTTGACTTGGCCATTCCAAAACATTCATTTTATTCTTCTTTAGTCACTCTTTGTTAGAATGACTTGTGTGTTCACAAACTTCCATGCACCACTGTATGTAGCAAATTGTGCTGTGTATCTTTTTTTTAGCAACATATAAAGCAAGCATATTAATTGTTTCACAATATACAATGGAGTGAAGTAGTTACTTCTTGTCAAACACAACATCCCCTCCTCTCCAGCAGTCTGGCTTATGCAAAGTGTGCTTAATATGAGAGCGTCTACTTCAGTTTACATATGGTGAACATAGCATAGGCTGAAACTTAGTACATCTGGGTATGCATCAGGAGTAGTGTGACACCTTTCACATGCTTTGCATGTGTGGTTAAAGAGGTAAGTGGGCGATGGCTGAGTGTGTGCAGATACGTGTGTGTGTGTGTGTGTGTGTGTGTGTATTGGTGCAATCTTGGTTAGAGCAGGACAGTGTCCTGAGTTGACACCTGCCAACCACACGGCTGTGCAAACAAGCAACAGGTGGCCTCTCCCAGGGCAGACAGTTGACAACGTTACAACAGATAACATATTGCTTTTACTTGTTCTAGAATGACGCACATTTTAAAACAGATAAAGAGTTTAGTAGATAAGTATGCACTGTCAAATGATATAAACAGTAGGTTCAAAAACCATCATAAATAATAATTGGCAGTGTTCAATGCTAAAATTTTAGATGATCAAACACTTTTCAGAAACCAGCTATACAAACCTCACAATGTAATTGCTTTATACTGAAGTTTCATCTGTGAAAGAAAGCAGAAGGAAGAAGGAAAGCAGAATAGTCTGTGCGGGGGGGGGGGGGGGGGGGGGGGGAGGTGTGTGCATAGAACAGTCTTGGCTGCTCTCTTTTCCTCTCTGCTTCAACCCTAGAGTAGTTGCAGCTGGCACATATGCCCCTCTCCAAATACCCGTGTGTATTGATGGGAACCCCTCTACCCCCGGTAGGTTCACCCCCACTCTGACAATCTCTGGGTGCTTTAGAAACAGTCAGCGCTCTTCTTGAAATGCTGCCAACAGGGGCTGGCCCTAAGCCGGTGCAGCTGAAACTTTTACAAGCTCCCTGCTTGCAAAGGCAGGAAGGCAATGAGATAGTGAGAGATTTCTGAAGGCAGTCTCTCTCTCTCTCTCAGTCTCGGTCTCTGTCTCTCTCTCTCTCTCTCTCTCAGTCTGCTACCGCTGCTGCCTCTGTTGTCCTCATTTCTATTAACCATAACAGACTGTTGGAGTAGACTACTGTTAACTCTGGAAAGGCTTTTCCGCTGTATTTTTTTTTTTTTTTTTGCGATGGGGGTAGTGTGTATACGTGTTGGCTGCAGAGGGGAGGAGCTGAGGAGTACAGTGGGGAGAGCAAAATAAATGAACATACAACAAAAGCGAGCGAAGGGGGCCGTGACATCACACACTGAGCTGTCCTGGACAATGCCTGAGATGAGAACGAGGGACGGCAAGCACAGCACTTGGCTAGGAAACTCTTTTTATTTCTCTCTCTCAACACCTTTGGCCCAGGAAGAGGGCAAAGTACACCTTTTTGGCAGTCACACTGGAATATTTCGGTGACACTTCTCTCTCTTGGCCGACTGGCCGCCTGGGCTCTGAGCCCCTTTTCTCGCCACAGCTGAACAGGATTCATCACAGGAACAACTTACTCTTCCAAGTCACTATTTAACATTCTTGCAAACTCAGCTTATTGGGGTCCTAGCCAAAAAGAGGCCAAAAGTCCAGGACTGTGGACTGGCGGATAATCTTTCACCTACAAAAGTTGTACATTTGGATTGTTTTGTAATTTTTTTCCAAAAGATCTTTTCCCCGCCAAAAGATTTCTTTCCAAAGTTAGAGCCTGTGATGCTGCAGATGTTCTAACCAAGAGAAAATTTTACCATTATGTCTAAGAGGGCACGAACGTAATAGGGAAATTCACACAAAAAGCACAGGCAACGCCAGGGCAGCTAAAGAGGCTGCAATGACTTCTGTAGAAGGGGAACAGAGAGGCATGTACTACCTGGGACGAATGCCAAATGCTGACAAAAGACTTCACTGCACTCCCTCTCTCTCTGGGAGAAATCATAGTTCTTAATTCTAAGGGTGGCTTAAATCACTGGCATTATCTCTTAATATGAACCTGCTCCTAGAACAGAAGCCAAAGCTTGTGTAAGTATACTGATATGATTCTCTTCATAGTTTTGATTTCACAACAAACATGTGCTCTTTTTTCCTTTCTTGGCAACTGTCATTGGTCATAAAGTGCTCATGGTGGGATGTGTCAAGATATGTTGTTTTGCTGATTTTGGAGGGAATCCATTCTCCCTCCACGCCTCAGGGCCCTGGCAGGCGAACGCCGCGTAGTATTCAAGATGAAATGGTGAAGGGAATCCTACTTTCCCTGGCAACTCTTGCAAAGGCATAAATTCAGTTGTTCTCTTCTACCCAAAAGTTAGCACATGCTCCAAAAGTATTTCTACTTTAAATTATTTTTTCTTCCCTTCTCACGCTGCTGTGACCTCATGCTGTCTCTTTCCCATTAGTTTCTTGGCATCATGGTCGTAGTGGGCAGGGAGATAGGAGGGCATGGCTGCAGAGTGTTACTGCTGGCTCGGTTAGTTTTTCTCGTTTTATTATTTTTCTCTGTTTGCTTTTGTCAGCGAATTATCAAAACACAGAAATAACCTTTTATCTCCCTCTTCTTTTACCTCCTCCTTCCCTGCCTTACCACCCGCCCATCGTGCTCCTTAGCCCTTGGGCCGAGTCGCTTTGCCGTCCTCCAGAATTCATACTCAGGTATTTCCCACTTTTCCTTCAGTTTGGACACTGTTTTCCTGACATTTAACTTTCTGCTCTCTCACAAATGTTTAATTTTTCTCCTTTTTGTGCTCATTCTCGCTTCCTTTCATCCTCGTTGTCCGCCTGCACACGTGTCTGCCTTCCCTCCGTCGCCATTGCTACCATATCCACCATTATGATGCGTTCCGATTTAAGAATTATTCTCTAGTAACATGCCATACTGTTAGAAATATTCTAATCGTAATTAAGAAGTGAAGACTCTGCACCGTCTGATACTGACTGCAATTTCATCAGATTTCATCCATGTCTGTATTCATGTATTCACAGCAAGGCTGAGCTCAATCATTCCATACAACTTGTTTGTATGATGGCGGTCAACAAAGAAATTCACAAAGCTGAGGTAAATGAACGTATATAGTTTACTGTAAAAGCGACAAAATTCATTTTGTGTGTAGTCACTAATCGCACTGCGGAGATCTTAAAAACAAACAGTAAGTGGCTTTTCACTTATAAACAACAATGCTGATAGCATAAATGTAAAAAGACATTATATATATATACACACACACTATGCATTATATAACTAGTAACTAATATTGTAGAATTGAATATGTAAAGAGCGGAATTAGCTCTGCTAATGCAACAGGCAGCTTTGGAAAACAATAGTACTGATCTATTCTTTAATATTATCTAAACAGTAGTTTGTTTTTGAACTCACTAATCATGCGTACAAAAATGTAGAGTTTATCATTCGAGGCATATATACAGAAAATACAATATTTTGTTATGTATGCATAAGCCCTTAATTTCACATATATTTCAATCATAGAAATTTCTATTCATATTTCAGATAGGTCTGCTGGATTTGTTTAATGTATGGTTTTTGAGAAAAAGTGGCTGTTCAGTACTTATGCCAGCATACTGATTACAAGTACGTTCTATACAGCACATAACAGGAATAACAACTTTATGCAGTTTTTCTATAGAATAAAAAGGATCAGTCTTCCAACCATTACAATACGAACACAAAGCGGAGGGAAAAAAATGGGCGTATAATGTTGTCTAAAAAATGGAGATGGAGAGAGCAGGAGAGATAAAGGGCGGGGTGACAGGCAGAAAATGAGAAGGATTTCCCCTCCCCTCTGCTATCCTCAGATGAACTTGTCGTGTTACTTCATGATATTTTCTTTCAGGCCTGCCATCTCTACTTCCTGCTATTTTTGTGTCCCCTCCTCCCCCTCCCTCTTTCTTTCTGCCTCTGCCTTTGACTATTAGTTAACCAGGAATAAAGTCACACTTCCTTCATCAGGAAACACATTTCAGCTATGGAGTTGTTTTAAAGGGCACTGAATAATACGCTTGACTTTTCTGTTTTTTTTACTATTTGGAAAGATTTCTAAAACCTGGCTACGTATTCATGATGTGTCTAGCTGAAACTTTTATAGGTGTTTGTAATGGTTCCAATAGGACCTTCTGGACTTTCATGTTTCCTGAACAGATATAACATTACCGATTATTTTCGGAGACAAGAATACGACTTCTGTGAAGGGTCTGATGTCTAATCTGACACCACAGAATAACATTGACAAAACTTAATTTACAACTTTTGCCCATGTGCCAAATGAACTGTTTTACTACAGCAAAAGAAGAAACTAGGCTTGATAGCTGCTTTTCTTTGTTGCACCACTATCAGCATGATAAGAGATGAACTTGGAGACCTCCGCACACACAGGACAGAGTCAAACTAAGTCTGCAGAAGGCAGGCTTCCTGTTTAGAGATGCTATTTTTGTGTGCAGGGCGGTTTCCCTGTTACTGCTGAATGATAGAAAGACTAACAAAAAATAGCCCTTGTAATATTATGGCATTGTCAAAGTAGTTTAATATGTAGATTAATATGTTTATTTGGAAATATATTACTGGATTGCTAAATTAGCATCCATATTTATTTTGTCACCGCAAAATCAGTGCTCGGAGTTAGAATGGAGAGGCACCAGGTTTGTTTAAAAGTAAAAAAAAAAAAAAAAAAAAAAAAAAGTATATGTATGTATGTATGTATGTGTGTATATATATATATATATATATATATACACATACACACACATACATACATATGTGTGTATATATATATATATATATATATATATATATATATATATATATATATATATATATATATATATATATATATAATAAAATGTCAACGGTGAAGCATCCTTCAATTCAATTAATGTTGGAAATATTAAGAAAGAACCTTGAACAATTTGTTTGCACAGTAAAAAGCTGCAGAATAATAATATCCAAATAATAGCCTTACACTTCCAAGTTGTTACATTTTATTTTATGTGCATTTTAAGCCAATATTATAGAATAGGCGCAAAAAGATTTCACACACAAATAAATGAGAAGTTAAATATCCATTTGAATATAATTTCAATTATTAACATATATTCTCTCACCAACGTTTATGCTGACATAGGCAGTACTGTGTGCAGTGATGCATGGACTTCAGTGACATGCATCATAAAAACAACAACAACAAAAAATCATTCTTTGGCAAAGAAATAAAAAAAAAAGAAGGCTACATCAAAACACTGCACAGACTGGACCTCAAATTTGCATTAAATGCATTATACTCCTTAAGAAGACAGTAAGGTGATACCGTGACATTGTTTCCTGTATTATTAAAGTCCACTTTGCACTTGAGGAGTAAAGACCTTAAAAACTGGTTCTTAAATGGTGATCGCTTATGGGCAAAATACCAAGTTTACAGGTTCTGCCAAATTATTTTAAATCTGCATTCTGCCGCAGATTATCTTCTGCACAATCTTCCTTGACAGGAGTTAAAGCAGTTTTCAAAATGGACTGATTTTGATATTTGCATTTTATATTCCAGACTTGATACCATTCACCATCGAACTGACTCAACATCTCAATTAAGAGGTTTCTATTTGTCCTCCTCAAGCACCACCCCCACACTCATGCTGTTCTTTCCACCCTATCGAGTAGAGGGCCGCCTTTTCCTCCGGCCAACTGCCATGCCAAAACATTTCAATCACTGCCCCCATTAATTAGGCCAAAGAAGAATTTTGCATGTTAATGAGCTACCATGGTGCTTTTCACTGTCTCTGGTTCACATGCTAATTTATGCAAAGTGACAGGGCAACTGCCCTACCCCTCCTTGCATGCCAGTCAATTGTTTGGACTGCTCCCATGACCCTTGTCTGCCACCCTCTTTGGGCACAACTTCATGCCAGAGCTTGGTATTGTCTAACTGCCTCAGCTGCCACTGCAGACACCAAGTTATTATGAGATCCAGGGTTTGTTTAAAATAATAGCAAATGATCAGATCTGCAGATATATCTGATCATACAAGATCAGAGTTAAAATAACTTCAGAGTATTAATGATTACCAACATGAAATCTGCATATTACAAAAGTAAAGACAGAATTTTAACTTTTTGACATTGTATTATTGTTATTATTTTTTCATTTACACTTGAAATGGCAAATATATTGTAAATCGCGCATAATGTTTGGATTGAATAAACACTTTTGCAGGTATTAGAGGTTCTCTCTCATCAGAGCCAAGCTATCTAAAATGGCAGCAGGACAGCCATTTTGTTTGGGTCCATATTTTAACTTCCTCTATGCTGACTACTAACTATCAATACAAGATATTTTGTGTACCACAGTCTGTTAAACAACAGGCTTCTGCAGGTTTCAAAGGAGCAGGTTTTGCAGAAAATTGGCACTATTTCCTGGCACAGATTACTTCTGCTACGTGCCATTCACTGAATGCCAGTTCAGAGTTATGGATAAGGTTTACACAAAATTATCATGTGTTCCATCAAGGCTGTGATATGTCGGCTGAATATTTTGTAATGAATTTTTCTTATCCAACCACTGATTACTGTTTATGAGTTTAGATGAAGGGCATGACCTGCTCACTGAGGAATGATCATGGCTGATGAATAAGATTTCACCACATTTTTTGAACCTAGACCAAGGTTTCTAAAACCAAACCAAAAGGACAGACAGGGAAAAAAAAAAAAAAAATAGTTTCCTCAAGGTAATACTCTGGATAACTGTTACCTCTAACAGGAGTGCCATTTAGATGCAAGATCACACTCTTTACCTGACTTTAAGCCAAAGATTGCTGTGATATCGCTAATCCTTTTAATCTTTATTTCTTTTTTCTCACATGTTTAACAAAATTCGGTGGTTTTAATGAATCAAAAAGGACTTCAGACCTCATTTTTCCTGCTAGTCAGAAAATCTATTTAATGGGTGCTAATGTTTACATCATACATTAATTTGAAAGCACAAGCAACTCATGGACCTAGCTTTCCAGTTATTTGTTGCAAACAGCTAAAATGTCCCAGAATGCATCACAATATTACTCTAATTTACTCTATACTCATCACACAGAGTGTTATTGTATAATTCTGATGTTAAAAAAAAAAAAAAAAAAAAAAAAACCTAAGCAAAAAACAAATCAATAATTAAGCTACATAACTCATTTGTACTGCGTATCTGTTGGCGAAAAGATGTATACATGGTATTGTGGATGGAAGTTCCATTATACTTTATAAACAATTTTTGTGGGGAAATCTGACAAACGAATGCCAATGTACTACATTAATGAATATATAAATGTAAAATGACAAAAGTATCTATGAACAAAATATTTACATTTTGCATGCTTAAGAACGCTTTAAGAATAATTTACAGGATAAACTGTTGTTGGAGAATGTGGGGACAGGGCAGGGATGGTTTTGGGCCACATACTATGGCGAATGGAACCTGACAAAAGTATTCTCTCTCTTTTCTATATATATATATATATATATATATATATATATATATATATATATATATATAAATTGACATTTTTTGTTTATTTTTACGTTTTGAACTTGCTAGGGGTAAGAATTTCTCATGAAAACATAATTTTAAATTACAGGTTACTACAGTTTATAAATATATTTTTTGAAATTTTATGCAAGTAGAACCATAACATATAAAAAAAATTAGATTTTATGTAAATTAGGGAAGCATCTGCAATTCCCACAGAAAAGCAGACCCTTTCAGAATGCTCAAACAAATAAAAGTTTTTATGTTCTACTCAAATAGCTAATTTTCAAGAGTGATGTTAAACACTTGATACCTTATGCTTAGAGTAACTATTTAGTTAACGTTCTAGCTAGTTAGGCCATGTTAACATTAATTCAATTCTATTCTATTTGTATAGCGCTTTTTACAATAGACATTGTCTCAAAGCAGCTTTACAGAAACATATAAACATGGCATACAGACTTTGAATGTACGAATTTATCCCAATTGAATATGCCGGTGGCGACATTAGATTTTAGAATTTAGCTATTTAAGTAGAACATAAAAACTTGCACTTAAGTCATTATGGTTTGTATATTCTGTTTTGAACTCTGACATGTCTCTTCACTTCACATGGATGTGAGCATGGCAGATGACTGTGGCTAAATGCTGGTAGACACTTGATCTGCAAGTGTTTACTTTTTCCTTGCAATTCCAGATGCTTCACCTAGAGCCTAGTTTACATACATTTTGCATAGTAAAGCTTTAAGTGTATCAGACATTTGGTTAGGATTTAGAGTTTAAAATCTGAAAACTGTAACCCTTAATTTCAAATGATATATTTTCTAAATAAATAACTGACAAAATTTATTTAAAAAAAAAAAAAAAAGATTAAATATGCCACAGGAAAATGAATTTAATTTAGAATGACATATATAATTAAACTACAGGAAATTCATATGCAAGTACTTTTAATAGCTTCCGAGGTGCATAAGGTATGGACAGTCAGGGATGAAGACAGATTTTCATTCCCTCGTGAAGAAATGTACACTAGCAGCATTTGTGTATTGGGACCAGCAAAACTAGAAAACAAGAAATACATGGATATATTTTTGTGACAGAAAATGTGCAAACTTTCCTTTGAAATAAATATGTCACAACTCTGTTAAGAGGCATGATACATTTCTAAAGTTACCATTATATTTCTTTGAATGTAGTGTGCCTTATTGGCACCCTGTCCAGGGTGTACCCCGCCTTGTGCCCGATGCTTCCTGGGATAGGCTCCAGGTTTCCCCGGGACCCTGAAAAGCATAAAGCGGTATAGAAGATGGATGGATGGATGGTAGTGTTTATAATACTCATTTATAATAAGAACAAGAAAAAAAATTGTAGCATGATTATTATTATTTGTAGATTATTATGCTATATGTGTAACTGTCTTTCCCCAAACTCTTGTTGCAAATGCAGCTTAGGTGTGAAAGCTACTGTCCTTAAGGCTGAGGTAGTAGATTGAATAGTTGTGGGGTAGTAATCCTCCCTCTGAGATAACTATACAATCTACTGTCTTTCCTAAGGAGACAGTCTGATCAACCTCCTGCTCGTCCAGATGCTCGTGACATCATGGTGATTCGACACCGACGCATGAAGCTTTATGTTGGAGTTGGTTTCATTGACAGTTTTTCTGTAATATATGTTGTGTTTTAAAATTCAACATAGAACTTCTGGAGCCCTATACACCTGGTTATGTGTTTCCACAAGATGAGGTAGTAGGTTGTATAGTTTGTGGGAAACATCACATCCTATTGAGGTGAGAACTATACAGTCTATTGCCTTCCTTGTGAGACACAACAACATGTGGAGAAAGTGCAGGAGGTGTTCCTCAGCAGTTCCCCATAGCTCTACATAGCAGCCAACAAAAGGAGTAGTCTACTTATCCATAGTATTTTAACTTAAACTTTTACCCCCACCATATTAAAATACATTGATCTTACTACAGATCATTCACTGCAGTGTTGATGGTGTGTAATTGTTTTGGTTTTTTCCCCAGCACATTTTAAAAATAAATGTTGAAAATAATGTGGTAAGACTGTCGGCATCTTATTACTAGCATTTCACATAATTAAGTCCTCTTCAACCATTTAGTGATTTTGGTTTTGGTTCTCTATGCATCTTACCTATAACCTGAAATGCAGAAGAATAACATCACTTCTGTATTTGGTGTGGCTGTTCTTTGTATCACTGTTTATTTGCAGTGCAGGTCATGTTGCAGTTCCTTTCTTATGTTTACTTGGTTGCCATTTCCTAGCATGGATAAACCGTGCCATTTATGCTCCATTTATCCTTGGAATCTTGAACAAATACACTACTGGATTAATTGCTGGACATGTTAACTGTGACAGCAGAACACAGTGACATTTGACTATAAAATGTAGGAAGCCAATTGAGAGCATAGAGAACCAAAACCAGAAGCAATGAACCAGCCTGTGCTCTTTTTTAGTAATAAGACCTACATTTGCTCAAATGTGCCTTCTAGTGGTTAAGATGTACCAGTAAAGAGCAGTCATGTTGGCCAACTGAGGAAGTAAAAAGATGATGCCTATGAAGTTGATTATATATGAAACAGATATAACATCTCAGATGCTGGATTCGATAGTGGTGCATTTTGCTTATGCATGCATTATGCAAAACGTTGTGGTTGAGATAAAACAGGCACAAAGCACAGCACATCAGCAGTAAACCAGCACAGACCCACTACAATCAAAGAACCTTTTTTTAGTCACTACATGCACAGCTAGGAGAGAAGTAGAAAACAATTTACGTTACATTACATTCATGGCATTTGGCTGATGCCCTTATCCAGAGCAACTTACATTTATCTCATGTTTATACAACTGAGCAACCGAGGGTTAAGGGCCTTGCTCAAGGGCCCAGCAGTGGCAGCTTGGTGGGATGTGAACTCATGACCTTCCAATCAATAGTCTTAACCACTGAGCTAAATTGTAATATAATTTAAAACTGCATTTGTTTCAATGCGCTTCAGTGTCTTGCAATAGTATTCACCCCCCTTAAACCTTTTTGGAGTGTTATAACCAGGAAGTGATATAGAATTCTGTCATGAAACTAAACAAAATAGCCCATAATATTGAACTAGGTGGAAATCAATATAGTTTGCAAAATTTATTACTAATAAAAAACATAAAAGTTTCACAAGATTGCATAGGTTTTCACCCCAGTTGCTGTGAAACTGCTAAGTCTGTTGTGATGTAACCAGTTACCGCCATCTGCTGAATGAGTCTTAAACTCATTCATTACGGAAAACGTGTTGAAATTTGTAAACCATATGGCCGCCACATGCCAATCAATTCTAGCAGGGTGAAGCTTAATTTATCAAAACTCCCCATGGATGGTTGCATGGATTCTTAATCTTAATGACAAGATTCTTTGTATATCTGCAAAAGCTGGGGTGTGGTCATCCTAAGGGGATGTAAATCCAGTTGACTGAAATTCAGTACATTGCAATATTGTGCTATGATGGCTGTGTTAGTTCAAAAACATCAACCATCAGCCAATCAGATTTCAGCAGTCATTACAAAGGGTTAGCACTGAGTTACCATCACAAAACTTGAACAGTAAATTCATTTATGTTCTCAATATTGTTCTATGCAACTCAATATAGCTCATGCAAAAACTGGCCATTGGGAGCACTGTTTGCGAAAAGTACTTGGACTCCACAGATTGCCACCTGTGCCTTTATTTATTATTCTTCTCTACTATAATTTATTGTGTAGCCAAAAGGTACTTGGTACAAACATGATGCCTCCTGACACGTGGGCAAGAACGAGGAGCCCAGTTGGCGTCATTGTGACACTAGAATACATTATTTTAGGTTTCTGGCTCATATCTCATGAACCATTAACCATACTAATCAGGACGCAGGAGTCAGGTTGGCCTTTGAGGAATTTATTAACAGATCAGCAGTTCAGTCCAGAGAGTACATCTCAACTCTGATAATGAAGGTGTGTGTGTGGTAAAAACTAACATTAATAATAACATTAACAGAAGGAGGAATTGTATAAAAGCAACACAACACAGGAAACAGCGTTGGCAGAAACAGCTAAGGTTACAATATAATGATACCCCAAATCAACACAATAAAAATGAAAGGTCATACATGTTAATGATGTATGAAAAAGATACACAAACACAATTCACATTCCTGTATAAAGTTTATCTGCAAACAAACACTATCAAAGCTCATGGTTTTGTTTTTTTCCCAACATTTTTTTCTGTTTTGCACATTTCCTCATCAATATTCCGGCCTAGGAACCTTATGTTTCTTTTGTACAATTTACATTTACCATTGAGCATAACACCAGCTCTTCGTATCTTTTTGAGTAATACAAAGAATCACTGATCATGCTGATGAATGTCATCCAGGTGGCATAAGACACCATTCAACCTCTCCAAGATTTGTTTGTTTTTGAAATTGTTCTGGTGCCAAAAAAGCTCCAAAGCACAGATGACTGAAACAGAACCTTTCCAACAGGGTTATAAAACTAAAACGTGGTTTAAAAAATAAATAAATAAATAAAAAATACTTTGCACCTTCTAGTTGGCCCAATGTGTGTTTAACAGAAAGAAGTAATTTTCTCCCATCTAGCTGCTGTTACATCACGAGACGTAAGGGAGATTAGGATGGATGCAAGTGCAGTTAACAGTTTTATTAAAGGAGACAAAGGCAGATAAATCCAAATCATAATCCAAAACGTAGTCAAGACAAAGTCAAAGGGTCTGGCGATCGGCAGACAGGCATAAACGGGGCAAAGCAGGAATCAAGGTCGCAGTCACAGAAAACAGTCAAGACACAAAACAAAAAACATTAACTATGACTATGAACTGGGAGCGGAAAAACCAGCGTGGACTAAATGAACTAATCTAACGTGAAACTAATTATATAACTATATCTAACAAGGAACATAATTAATCTAATGTATCTTATCTAATACTCCGCGCAGTGTACTGTGAGGCGCACAGTATATAAGCAAACATAATCAAGGTTAAGTGCTGATGGCTGACACCAATCTAGACACATGCTCGAACAACAGCCAAGAACAGGGAGAAGACAAAACAGAAACATAACAAATGCACGTGTCCATAGTAAACAATGTCATGGTTGTCAACATTCGAAGAACGTGCGCTCCCGCACCTTGCTTGTGCACACGCTCACGCGCCCTCATGCTCTCCAGCGCGCTGCCTAAAGGGGAAACCGTGACAGCTGCATTACTCAGTGTATATTCAGCCCAGATGGGGGGACAGGACAACACCAAATGGTTGGTTGTTCCACCTTCAAAAACACCCCTTGCTGCTCTATATACTCTAGTTCCTGTTTCACTTGTGACTTTAGGGGCAGTGGGATACTATGGGTAGGCAATGAAAAAGGATTGGTGTCTGACTTAAGAGCAAATTTCAGTTTGCTTTGAAAACTTTTTTGGGGAGGTAGTGCCTCTTCACTGACTTGGAGTTCAGGCTTATGTCAATACTGGCAACTACACCTAGTGCCTGCATTGCCCAGTAAAAAAGCCTTCAGACCTGACACAATGTAGAGGTCCTGGATTGTCCTTTTATGGTTATTGAGACAGTTCTCCTTTACAAGTTATATATGGATTCCTTCATTTCTCCAGAAGTTCACCATTTATGTGTGAGTAAAATGCCAAAGAGTTTTGCAAACCATGCGTGGTCAAATCAGCCAGGCATCACCAAGTGATGCTAAAAAGTGTATACACAGGGTAGAGACATAGAAGGAAAAATGCATTCAAAATATATTAGCTTATGGAGGTTTATGCAGCACCTGGAAAATATAGGCAATTGCATAATCTTCCTACTTATTTCCTTCTGCAAATCTTTAAGTGTGAGGTCCACTAATAAGGATGTTGGAGCTGTCAAAATGACTGAATAAGATCCCTCATAATGGGCAGTTAATGACCCAAAGATGCAAATTCAACACCAAGTCAAGACTGAGTCCAAATGAAAGCGAGACGGAGTTAAGCCAGACAAAAAACAGTGGCCTTAGGGTTTTGAGGGCCCCTGGGCTTGAACCATTATTAGGGATCTATACATACACCACAACAGGAATATACGACTACTCTGGAGAGAGACAGAGAGTCAAAGTCAACCCTTATACAGAAGATGCTCACGTACAACACCTTGTCTGGAACAGCATCCCCCTTCCTAAACACTCTCCTTGAGGCTTACGTTCCCTCACACAATCTGCAATCGGTTAACGACCGACGCTTAGTAGCGCCTACTCAGCGTGGCTCAAGGTCCCTTTCCAGAAACAAACAGTTAAAGACCCACATCTTCCGTGAACACTTAACTAACTCCTAACCTGCCAAGCCCCCAATTTATTTTAAAAAAATAATAATAAAAAATAAAAAACAACTTACACTGGCTCTTACACCTCTACTCTGCGCACTTTGCTTCTCTAGAACTTAATTAAAAATCTTCTATTATAGCGCTTCTTGTATTTTTCTCTGCGTAATATATCGTTTTGCTTGTATTTCCCCATTTGTAAGTCACTTTGGATAAAAGTGTCTGCTAAATGAATAAATATAAATGTAAACAGAAACCAAAGCAGAACAACCTGAAGGAATTTAGAAACAGAGAGTCATGTGCAATGGAAAATCTTAACGTCATACTTAATAGCTATAATAAGACAAGTATATAAAGGTGAAAAAAGTTATCGAGAAAGAGAGAGCATGTAAAAGAGAACAGAGAGATTACTGTGGAAGCAAAGCAAAAAAAAAAAGACCTGCAGCTATATTAACACCTATAACACAAAAGATGTCCAACAGTGCATAGAGGTGTAGTATAATCTAGACATTATGTACAGCCTGTTTTAGAGCAACATTGTCAACCTTGCAGATAAAATCAGGGTGACATGGGATTAGCTGACAATTTCTGAAATAATAGCAAGTACTCAGCAACCCTGATATGTTAAGTGTATCCAATTCATTTTTTCACTATTTCTAAGTCAGTATCAATTACTAATATTTAAAATCTGTTGAATGTTCAAGTTTGTTGTACAAGTTTTGTAGCTACTGATTTCTGGAAAAATTAGTTAGCCAAGGATATTTGAGGCTACAGTCCAGTCAGTTGGGCCCACCCACTGCTGACAAAAAGAAAAAGTATTTGGGTGAGCAAAGCAGAGAGAGTTCTTCCCTTTCCATGTGAACATCTACTTTCCTCTCACGGTTGTAGTTTACCACGCTTTTTATGTGCTCAAAATATGTTCTTGCGCATACAGAAATTTGACAGTAAGCATACTTACCATGAACATTAACAGCACAACATAATTTAAAAAAATCATCTTACCTAAGACTAAATATTCCACAAAGCTGTCACGTCAGTGTCCTCCCTCCTCCCTGTGTCCCTTACGTATCCATGAGCACACAAATTGCTCAGGATTGAACTTTGTAAGCGGTCGGACCCACTATGTTCAGAAACATCAGAGAAGAGATAGTGGGGATGAGAAGGGATTCATGCTGCGAGCTACCAATAAGATTGATTTTTGGAAAAACCCTGCTCGCGCTACACTGGACATAGTATGGTGTTCACAGTAGCCAACAACTGCCTCAGTCCTTCTCAGTCCTTTTTGTCTATTTGAGTCCCTGTACTCCCTAAAAGCCTGAATGACTGTACATGGGCTGTTAACTCTATTTAAATCAGGCAGTCAATCACACTTTCAAAGCCATGCGCAGGTTGACAATGTTTAGCCTTGTAAGTGCTTCTAAAACCTTCCTCAATCAGGCTATAGCGTCATCACTGCTAGTCGTGGGAACGGTCAGTGAAAGGAATTCTCTTATAACATGTACTCTCTTATATTATGAACTGCTATTAAGACACCTTAGATACAGGGAATACTGGGTTATAGTTGCTGTTTGTGTGTCTCTGTGCTATCAAATACCTATGATGAATGTATTCATTTAATTACCTCTTTGAATAAGCTGATTAACTGTCATCCTTTATTATAGCTGACACATGTATTTTCTATATCTTGAAAAGACTTATTTTCGTAGTGTGCTGTGTGTTTTGTCTAAATCTGTCTAGCACCTGCACAAGTAGAAACCCGCCTACTACGCAATGCTGTTATCTATGTGTATAAATACTCCTGTTCTAGACGAAATAAACTGGATGTCTCTGTGAACAGCATGTGTGTCAGTGTGTGTGTTCATTTAGACTCCACAGGCCTGAATACCCTGCGGTAAACCACACTTTCTCGCTCATAGCACAGAACTAAGAGTTAAGAGAAATAAAAGGCTGACGGAGGACTGAAGGACATAATCTGAGATTCCTTTGTCTCTAACAGTCAGCAAACTGCTTCATCAGTGACCTGCTGCTGCTCACTCTCTTGGACTCTTGCCTTATAGAATCTTGTTTGTGTTCTTAAAAAATGCTGGTAATGATAACGGATTTCTTTTCGCAATGACACACTCTACAAAGCATGCTATGTAACTGTAGGCTTCGCTTCATGACAACGAATTCAGGTGAACTTTGATCTTGAAATGATTATGTTATGTAAAAGAGGCTATTGATTGGATAGTTGCAACATTTTCTATTGCCTTTTTTTGTTGTTCTATTTGACTTTTCGTGAATTAAAAACAAACTATTTATTTTGATAATATTGCTGCGGGAGACTTTACATCCATCTGCAGAGGTGTCGGATCCACAAGAAAAGGTTCAGGAACACAGGTGTGCGATATTTTAGAGGCACCGATACAGCTCAAATTAAGCTCTGTAACTACTGCAACTTACACTAAGATCCAAATCAGACAGAGAAAATTACTTGATTCATATATCCAAAGTATTAATGATAGCAAAGGCTCCTACAACAGGCACTTTTAAATTTAGAACATTCAGTTTCAAGATAAACACTAATAAAAATTACTTTAGTGAATGTTCTTAGAGAATTTGAATTCTGTATTGCAGTAGAAACCCCAATCGATGCTTACACTTACAACTCCTTCATAATAAAGTGTACATCAGTCCCATTCATGTTATCCCCCTATCTATATACAGGAGAAATAAGTCACAAGCATACTTCCACGAGGGCTTTACTCGAATCAATTGTCAAAAATACAACAATATACACATACCAAACATTTGTACAAAACAGTAAACCTAAAATACATTAAGACATTATTTAAGTAAAAGTACAAATAAAAGTATGCCTTTCATGTCCACATGTTCAAAATACAGCTAAACACAAGCTAGCGCTGTTCTGGTTTTCAGTACAAGGCACACACGACAAAACTTACTCAAAAACTATCAGAAACAAAATATAAGTACATTACAATATGTCAGCAAGTTAACACAGATAAAACAGTTGAATTAAATATGCACAACATACCTATATAGAGGAGAAATAAGTCACAAGCATGACGAACGGTGTTACTTCCACGAGAGCTTTACTCGAATGGAAAATTACCGCTTTTCCTCCAGGTATGTGGGCGGAGACTAAAGCAATCGATCCCAGAGTGGCTCCCAGGATTCAGACCATCCTAATAGATGACTGATCAGCAGTATACTTACTTGAATTGTCAATGTTTTAACACATTAAAATGGAACAACTGCGAAAAAATAAACACTCTTAACTCTCTTTTTTTAAACATTTGACCGTTTAACTTGTTACACTCTCCCCTACAAAATAAATGTCGTCTCGACATTAAATCAATCAAACAATTGTCCTTTAAACAGTCTCTCAAGAACTTGACACTGGAAATCCTCTTCTGTACTTAGGTCAAAGGTCAGAGTTCAAATATGTCAACAGTCCATATTCACAGTCCATATCTGTTGACTGGCTACTGTATAAACAGTCCATAAAGAGTCTTTGCACATACTCTTGATCAACAGTCCATCGGTTTCAAAGATTTGTGCAGTCTGCAAATTCAAAGTTCATTTCAACAGCCCGTGAAAACAGTCTATGAAAACAGTCCATTAGTAGTTCATGGTTCTATTTCAGTATGTCACGTCTGTAAACTCACATTTGCTGGAGTCCATACATACAGGGTGGCTGAAGGTAGTATGGCTGCAAGGGTGGCAACCATGGGACCAGACCTGGTGCACGGTAGAAAGGCAACAACTGCGGCTGTGGCCGGATAGTATTTCAGGACGGAGTACCCAGTTGATCGTAGGTGATGCACCTTGGCGGGTGTCTCTCTCTCTGTGGTAGCTGGTAGGTCAGATCCTCAGGTTCAGCAGCACTTGATGTAGGAGAGGCATCTGGTGAATCAGGCAGATTCTTTGCAGGTACGTTCATCTCCTCATCCGGCACGTTTTCAGGTGTGATGAGCTCTTCCGGCTGATCTCCAATGAGAGGCTGGGTTGGCATGGCAACGGGGACTGCTAGTTCAACTCTCTGTTCTACTGGTTCAGGCTCATGTTCAGGATGTCTCTCTTGCTTAACATGTCTCTCAGTAGCTACTGCTGGTGGTGTGGGGACCTGAATTGGCTCATAATGAAGGTCATATTCATCTCCACTGTCTTCATCTGAGTCTTCTGGCTGTGCCACATGCGTGTGCCTTCTTTTCTGTTTACTTTTGTCATTTTTAGTTATTTCAGGCTGTGTCTCAAAAGGTAAATGATCACAGGACATGAGCAGGTTTCTATGCAGGACCCTGGAACGTCCCTTACCCTTTTCTGGTCTCACTTCATAGATCGGCAGATCAGATCCCATTTGTCTCACCAATGTGTGAACTGTATTTTCCCAGTAGTCACGGAGTTTACCTGGTCCTCCTCTTGGTGTCAGGTTTTTGATCAGGACCCGCTCACCAGGCTGTAGCACTGAACTCCTCACTTTGGTATCATAATACCTTTTACTCCTCTCAGCAGCTTTCTGAGCATTCTCATTTGCAATTGCATATGCTTCCTCCATACCCCATTTCCATTTCTCCACATAGTCTGGTTGTCTGGATCCTGACTCTGTGTACAGTCCGAACAGCATGTCAACTGGAAGCCAAGGTGATCTCCCAAACAGCAGATAAAATGGTGAGTAACCTGTCACTTCGCAACGGGTACAGTTATAGGCATACACCAGTTTGTTCAGAGATTCTTTCCAGTTTGATTTCTGTGTTTCAGTCAGCGTCTTAAGCGTTTGCAACAATGTCCTGTTTATCCGCTCCACTTGGCCATTCCCCATCGGGTGATATGGTGTTGTTCTGGACCTGGTCATGCCACTGAGTTTCTTCAAGTGAGTGAACAACTGATTTTCAAACTCTCCCCCTTGGTCATGATGAATGCGGGAGGGAAACCCAAACTTGAGAGCAAAGTCATTGAAGATGAGGTTTGCGGCAGTTTTCCCTGACTTTGACGTGGTGGCATATGCTTGAACAAAACGGGTGAAATGGTCAACAATGACAAGGATGTACTTGTATCTACCTTTGCATCGGTCGAGATGGAGGAAATCGATACATACAAGTTCAAATGGCTGTGTCATCACAATATTGTGAAGGGAGCTCTCATTTCATGGCATGGCTTTTTCTGCTTGAGACAGGTGCAGGCTTTTGTCACATAGTGCTCAATGTCCGACTGCATATACAGTGCATCTCGGAAGTATTCACAGCGTTTCACTTTTCCCACATTTTGTTATGTTACAGCTTTATTCCAAAATGGATTAAATTCATTATTTTTCTCAAAATTCTACAAACAATACCTCATAATGACAACATGAAAGAAGTTTGTTTGAAATCTTTTCAAATTTATTAAAAATAAAAAACAAAAAATTCACATTTACATAAGTATTCACAGCCTTTGCTCAATACTTGTTGATTTTTGATATTTGGCCCCAATCACAGCCTCAAGTCTTTTTGAGAATGATGCTACAAGCTTGGCACATCTATTTTTGGGCAGTTTCTCCCATTCTTCTTTGCAGGACCTCTCAAGCTCCATCAGGTTGGATGGGGAGCGTCGGTGCACAGCCATTTTCAGATCTCTCCAGACATGTTCAATCGGGTTCAAGTCTGCACTCTGGCTGGGCCACTCAAGGACATTCACAGAGTTGTCCTATAGCCACTCCTTTGTTATCTTGGCTGTGTGCTTAGGGTCGTTGTCCTGTTGGAAGATGAACCTTTGCCCTAGTCTGAGGTCCAGAGCGGTCTGGAGCAGGTTTTCATCAAGGATGTCTCTGTACATTGCTGCATTCATCTTTTCCTCGATCCTGACTAGTCTCCCAGTTCCTGCTGAAAAACATCCTCGCAGCATGATGCTTCCACCACCATGCTTCACTGTAGGGATGGTATTGGCCAGGTGATGAGTGGTGCCTGGTTTCCTCCAGACATGACGCTTGCCATTCAGGCCAAAGAGTTCAATCTTTGGTCTGAGGTGCCTTTTGGCAAACTCCAGGCGGGCTGTCATGTGTCTTTTACTGAGGAGTGGCTTCTGTCTGGCCACTCTACCATTCAGGCCTGATTGATGGAGTTCTGCAGAGATGGTTGTTCTTCTGGAAGGTTCTCCTCTCTCCACAGAGACACGCTGGAGCTCTGTCAGAATGACCATCAGGTTTTTGGTCACCTCCCCGACTAAGGCCCGTCCCCCCCCCCGTTCACTCAGTTTGGCCGGGCGGCCAGCTCTAGGAAGAGTTCTGCTGGTTCCAGACTTCTTCCATTTACGGATGATGGAGGCCACTGTGCTCATTGGGACCTTCAATGCTGCAGAAATGTTTCTGTACCCTTCCCCAGATCTGTGCCTTGATACGATCCTGTCTCGGAGGTCTACAGACAAATTGGCTTGGTTTGTGCTCTGACATGCATTGTTAACTGTGGACATGCATTATTAACTGTGCACACACCTGTCTTATTTAGACAGGTGTGTGCATTTCCAAATCATGTCCAATCAACTGGATTTACCACAGGTGGACTCCAATCAAGTTGTAGAAACAACTTAAGGATGATCAGTGGAAACAGGATGCACCTGAGCTCAATTTTGATTGTCATGGCAAAGGCTGTGAATACTTATGTAAATGTGAATATTTTGTTTTTTTATTTTTAATAAATTTGAAAAGATTTCAAACAAACTTCTTTCATGTTGTCATTATGGGGTATTGTTTGTAGAGTTTTGAGGAAAATAATGAATTTATTCCATTTTGGAATAAGGCTGTAACATAACAAAATGTGGGAAAAGTGAAGTGCTGTGCATACTTTCCGGATGCACTGTAGGGCCAGAAGAAACATTCACGTACTAGAGATACTGTGCGGTCATCACCTTGGTGTCATGTTATTGTGCAGCTCTTCTGGTACTTTTCCTTTGTACTATTTTGGTAGGACCAACTGTTTGTGGGCTTTGGTTTTCCTATACAGAATGCCGTCACTGTCTACTGTCAGCTTTTCCCATTCTCTGAACAGGCATTTTGTCTTTGGGCTGAATGTGGCTTTAGCTCTCTAGCTAGCAGTTTGGAGCCTGACAGTTTACTATCTAGCACAGGACAGATGCATGGGTCCGATCTTTGTGCATCTCTTAACTTATATTTTGGTATAGGACTGACTGATGCAGTGGTTATCTCACTTTCGGTGGAGACTGACATACATACGTCTGAAAATGGCAGGGTCGCTTCCTGAACCTCAATGGCCTGAATGGTGGCAGCTATGGTGTCAGGTGGCAACTCCTCAGAACATTCTCTCATCAGTGACTCTGCATCCACTGGCATCAGTGACAAAGCATCTGCGTCACTGTTCTCGTTCCCTGGTCAGTACTTTATCGTGAAGTGAAAATCAGCCAACTCTGCAACCCACCTGGAAGTGGTTGCATTCAGTTTTGCAGTGGACAGGACATACGTGAGCAGGTTGTTGTCACTATACACAGTGAACGTTGGAGCATGGTACAAACAATCCCGAAACTTGTCAGTGACTGCCCATTTTAAAGCTAAAAATTCTAACTTGCCTGCATGATATTGGTAGTTCTTCTCAGCTGCTGTCAACGAGCGGTAGCCAGTCTCAGTTTGCCATCTTGTTTTTGAAACAATACTGCTCCCAAGCCTTGATGTGATGCGTCAGTGTGTACTGTAAACGGCTGAGTGAAATCAGGGAACCCTAACACTGGTGGATGGAGCAAAGAATCAATCAGCTGTTCAAGTGCCTGCTGGTGCTGGTCGGTCCACGTGATTGGCTTGTTTGAGGGCACAACATGAGTCATTTTCTTTGTTTTTGGTTTTCTTGTGTTTTCAGGGACCTCATTGGAATCTGCTTTCAAGAGATCGTACAAGTAACTGGCCTTTCTGGAAAAGTCTTTAATGTACTGCGTGTAGTAGGTGAGTAACTCAAGCATTTTTCTGAGCTGGCCCACATTCTGTGGTCTGATGTCTCTCAAGGCCCTAACTGCTTCAAAATCTGCTGGATCAACTCTACTTCCCTCTGCAGAGAGTATTCTCCCCAAATAACTGACTTCAGGTTTAAAGAAGTCGCACTTACTTGGTTTGAGTTTAATGCCATACTCTCTGAGGCGTTTCAACACTTTTCGCACATCCTCCACATGATTTTCAAAGCTTTTGCGGAAGACCATTGTGTCATCCAGATAAGGGATGCAGATGTCATCCCGGAGTCCTTCTAAACATTCCTCCATACAGCGTTGGAAAGCAGCAGGGGCATTCATGAGGCCGAAAGGGATGCATATCCACTCATAGAGTCCCCATGGAGTAACAAAAGTTGTCATTGGTCTGCTCTCTTCAGAAATAAATCCGTGGTGGTAAGCTTTTCCCTGGTCCAGGAGAGAGAACCAGGAATTACCATCCAAACTGTCCATGATGTCTTGGACCCGAGGGATGGGCTGGCGGTCAGGATGAGTCTTACAGTTCAGGTCTCTGTAATCTATACACAACCGAAGGGTGCCATCTTTTTTTCTCACACACACAACAGGGGAAGAATACGACGAGTTCGACTTCCTAACCCAGCCCTGTGCTATTAGGTCATGGAGGTAACCTTTCATCTCCTGGTACAGTGGCCTGGGTACTGACATGTATGTACGTTTGACTGGTTCTGGGACTTTGAGAGAGATTGCCATTTGCAATCTTTCAGTACAGCCAATATTGTTGTCTGATCTTGAGAAGGAATGACACTCTTCTCTGAGCATTTGTCTAACTATCTGTCTCTGTTCTTCTTTCAAGTAACTTTCAGCTACGGGTGAATCCCACTGTTCACTACCATTACATGGGACCTGGATGCTGGTGTGGTTCACGGTGGCTGGTGTTGAAGCCTTTTCAAAAATCTGGGCAGGTAACACAGTCATTACGGTTTGTACTGTGCCAATTACAGTGCGCCCTGGCAAAACAATGTCATGGTCAGTTGGGTTGGAAACATCAACAGTGATGACTGGAAAAACACCTTTCTTGACTCTGACTAGTGTGTCATAGAACTCAAGATCAACTGGCCACTGGGGGTTCAGATCTGGCTGAAACAACATGGTCATGTCATCTTTAAAATGCTGGGCAGCTACACAACACTCAATCTGAATGCTACTGTGTTTTGGTACTGTACCCATCTCTTTCTTTGTTTTCAGTGCATACTCATCTACCTGTTCTGCACTAACAGCCTGCATGAAAGCTCTCACCTTATTTCTTTTGAGACTTGGGAAAGATTTCTTCACAGTACTGTACTGTTTGCTCTTCTTCAGTCTTTGCCAAGATGTGCTCGGTGACATTAAAACCTATGATGGGATGGGACAAGTGACACCCTTTCATCACAATCATTGGAATCAACAGTTCATTGGCTTGGTTAGTTTCTGAAGCGAGCCGGAAGGTTGTCTCAATCCATCCCAGGTAAGGCATTTCAGTTCCATTTGCTGCAGTCAATGTGAGGTCAGGTGAGTCCAGGATTTCTGAAACATCTCTCAGTCTGAAGCTCGGTAAGTGTTCCTCTTTCCATTTTTCATCAATGACTGACACCTGGGACCCTGTGTCCCATAAAGCTTGGAGTTGGTGACCATTCAGATAGCATTCAACGAGACACTGGCTGCCAACTAGTGAGGTGATTTTTCGCAAATTGCCAACTGGAGCGAGGGGTGGCACGTAGTGTGCATTTTTGTCTTTGCAGGGAGACTTTCCATTGCCCTTGTCACATATAAGGTGAGTGCATTTCTTTTTGTGTTCAGTCCAATGTTGTTGTTGACATGCTCTGGAACAATACAGTGTCTCTTTACAGGATGAACATTGCTTCAGGTCCCATGGTGAATCTTTCTTGCCACAATTTGCACAGTTCTGGGAAGTTCCACTAGCTATGGTTAACACTCGTCCCTCAGTGGTAACCCTCTCTCATTTAAAGGAGCCTCTCTTGATGGTCTAACTCCTCTGATTTTCTACCCAGCTTGGAAATGTTCTCCACTCCCACATCGGTAGCAGTACGTACAATGTTCATTGGATCTGGTCTGTTGGCAGACAAAGCACCTACTTCGGACGTGAGCAGAGTGGTTAGTGTACAGGTGAGGGGCATACTGGGGCTGTGTTGGGGCCGGGGCTTGGGGCTGGCTCTGGCTGCTATAATACTGCTATTGGGAAACTGGCTGGGGGTCTCTGCCTGGCATCCTCGCTGAAGGTGGCCCATAGGACTGGGGATGAAACATAGGCTGTTGTAGTGTGTCCTTAATTGGAGCTATTTCTACACTAAGACCCTAAAGAGAAGCAACACCTGTCTTAAGTTCTGCTAACTCTGTCATCAATTCTGGTGGTACCTTAGCTCTAGCTTCTTTCACGGAGCACTTTGTAGGTGGTGGATCCTCTGACTGAAACACACTTACACTTGTAGCTGTCTGCGGGGTGCTATACCTCTTTTTATTTCTTTGTTCTGCCTCATTTGCACAGGCAATATTTAACGTTTAACATTTAATGTTTTTTTGTTTTGTTTTTTTGTTTCTGCTGGGCATTGGCTGAAGATTGGGTGTTTACTGGAGAGCCTGCAGTAGCTTGGTGCACAGAACCATTAACAGCAGCATTAACTGTAGTAGTCTGCATGACTCCAAATTTTTGCTGTTCACTTGCAATACTCAGTTCATCCATTTCTTTCGGTGTCACTGTCTCCTGAATGTCATGTTCAGTGTGTGCCCTTTCACTATCGATGCCACTTAACATATCTGCAATTTTGTCTTTCAATAGTAATAACTCTGACATCCCTTTGTCTTCTAGCTCTGCCACTTACTCTCTTTCAAGGTGCTTTTATTGGTGAGTCACCAATGAGATGTGTGATTTTCCTTTAACATCTGCTCTTTGTATGCCTGTTATGTTCAAAAAGTCACAGATTCCCAGTAAATTGTCTCTATTCAGGGTGTGCAACACTCCTCCTACCTCTTCCTGTAGCTCTTCCAGGGCTGACATGTTGACAGTGCAGGGGCCTTTAACTGTGTAGGACTTGATTCCAAACTGGTGGGACTCTACTGTCCCTGGTAATCTCTAACTGGCCTCAGGAAACGTGTACACGACCACCAGCTTACAGCTCTCCTTAAACAGCGACATATGCCTCACTGTAGCCTGCCTGTCTGAGCAGCAATCCCAGCGGTACAAGGCGAGGACCTGCACGTGTGCGTGTGCGTGCACACACACACACACACACACACACACACACACACATCAGAAACAAAATATAAGTACATTGCAATATGTCAGCAAGTTAACACAGATAAAACAGTTGAGTTAAACATGCACAATATAACCTATATAGAGGAGAAATAAGTCACAAGCATGACGGTCGATGTTACTTTCACGAGAGCTTTACTCGAATGGAAAATTACCACATTTCCTCCAGGTATGTGGGCAGAGACTAAAGCAATCGATCCCAGAGTGCAGGATTCAGACCATCCTAACAGATGATTGATCAGCGTTATATTTACTTGAATTATCAATGTTTTAACACATGGAACAACAAAATGAATTAACAAAATGGAACAGCAGTGAAAAATAAACACTCTTAACTCTATTTTTTAAACATTTGACAATTTAACTTGTTACATTCATATATATTTTACAATTAACCATGATACATAGCTGCTTCATTGATAAATTTAAGTTGTACAAGTGGTCTTACTCTTAAAAGAGGACAATTGTGGAATATTATTCAAACCATTCTTATAGCTTGTTACTGGTTAAATCTAGCTCAATGTTAGCTGGAGTATCTTAAGACAACTTTAGATATAATGTCTTAAAATTAGATTACTTTTTAATGCAAAAGATGCTTGACAAGATTATTTATATTTTTACACAAAAAAATAAGACTAATGCCCTAGCAAGGATTTATTTTACTTTCTTAAAGTTTCTTTTCATTATCATTTTTTATTTTATTTTTATTGGGTGAACCAAAACCAAAATTAAACAAAGGCGTAGTATTCATCAGTTTGTGCTAGGCGTTGATTTGGTTTAATCAGAATGTTCTGTTCTGTACATGGCCTGTAAAAGATGTGTGTTTAAAATAAATGTTAGGGAACATTTTAAATAGTTGCAAATACATTTACATTTAAATTTGTTTTATGTTCTTCAGACATCACGTGAACATATTAACCTTCTATGATGGCAAGGAAAAATTCCCTGAAATCCTCATCTGGGCAACACCGGATAGTGGGATTATGAATCATTTCTCTTTAATAATTGTGTACTATA
The DNA here is from genome assembly GCF_001660625.3 of Ictalurus punctatus. NCBI lineage: Eukaryota > Metazoa > Chordata > Actinopteri > Siluriformes > Ictaluridae > Ictalurus > Ictalurus punctatus. Next base: position 5,709,278 of record NC_030426.2, on the reverse strand, counting down.
GAGTCAAGCAGTGCTAAGTGTATACAAGCATCAGAGTCTTTTCTGATTTCATTAGTCTTTTCTGATTTCATTAGAGATTTAACTTTATGTTTCCCATATCAAAGTGAAGTTATTGACTTTGGATCTGCAGCCCATTATTCCCTTTTTTTTTTTTTTTTAATAAATCTTTCTACTATGAAATAGACATTTAAATAAAGGCTTTTAAACAATCTAAATTGGAAGTGTGCTTTGGATTACATTTTCCCCCACCAAAAACACCTTCAAATCATACTCCATAGACCTTCTAAGCAAACCAGATTTGTTTTTTTATTTTGTTTTTTGAAGTTATCGACTGTTCAATGATTGAGACTTGAGAGGAAACTGTTTATTACATTAGATATCACGATTTATGTACATTTTTATGCAGCAAGCTATCACATTGGGTAACAGTTTACGATAATGGTGCATGTAAAGAGAATCACTTGATATTTTTTAATAATCCAGCAAGTACTGTTCTGTCTCACCCCTCCTAAATGCCAGTGGCAGAGAGAATAACCTAGATTCCTTCTTGTGTGCATGCTGAGAGCTTCCAATAAAGTGACATATCACGTGTACTGTTATGTAAATACCGGAAAAGGGACTAGAGACTACGATTCCCATCAGTCACTGCACCTCTAGAGTGTTCTGTCATTTCCAAGCCGTTGTTATTGTTTACTGCTTCCTGGTTTTGATCTTTGACCGTGCCCACATTTCTGATGATTGTCTTTGCCTCTGATTCTCTGTTTGTTGATCGCTCAACCCTGGACTGTTTATTCACGTTGTTTATTGCTTTTTGTTTTGGATTTGTCTGTGTTCCTAATAAACTGCCTCTTTATCTGCACTTACATCCCGCTCCGAGTCTGTGTCATAACAGTTTACTTCACCTACACCATGGATGCAGCAGGAGAGCAAAGGGAACGTCATGCCAAGATAACCATGCTGGCACTTAACTTCATCCTTTTACCTCAGTGGAAATTCCTGACTCCCCCCAAACCATATGATGGATTTTCTGTTTATCCAGAAAGTTATGGTGGACACCAAGCCTGAAGAGAAGCGGTGGCTGGGGTTCATGTTATCCCGGCTCACCAGCCCAGCCTGCCGGTGGGTGGAGTTCCTGATAAAGTAGTCACAAAGTAGTCTCTCCTGTAGAGCTCCAGCCTGAGGTCAACGTGGTGACCTCAACTCCAGAGCTCCAGCCTGAGACCCACAAGGTGGTCTCCACTGCCGAGCTCCAGCCGAAGGTCAATGAGGCGACCTCTCATGCCAAGTTCCTGTCATGCATAAGATCTTTCCCCACCCTCCCTCCCCTACTGCGGATCTTGCTCAGCCTGCCGATTCAACGAAGAACGTCGCTCAGCCTCCCTGCTTGACTGAGCGTCCCATGTTTCTGATTATTTTCTTTGCCTCTGATTCTCGATCGCTCAACCCTGGACTGTTTATTCACGCTGATTATTGCCTTGTGTTTTGGATTTCTTTGCGTTCATAATAAATTGACACTTTACCTTCACTTGCATCCTGCTCCAAGTCTGTGTCATAACATGTACACCTTATGGAGCTCAATAGATAACAGCTTATGACTATGTGCAGACACTTTATAGATGGTTTTGTAACCTTTTCATGCCTGATGAGCATCAACAGCTCTTTTTCTGAGGTCCTCAGAAACCTCCTCTGTTCGTGCTATGATACACTTCCACAAACATGTGTTGTGAAGATCAGACTTTGATAGATCCCTGTTCTTTAAATAAAACAGGGTGCTTAGTCACATCTGACTGTCATCCCACTGATTGAAAACATGACACCTGACTATAAGTTCACCTTCAAATTAACTGCTAATCCTAGAGGTTCACATACTTTTGCCACTCAAATATATGTAATAGTGGATCATTTATAAGTATAAAATTAGTCTCATTTGTTTAATTGGGTTCTCTTTGTCTACTTTTAGGACTTGTGTGAAAATCTGATGTTTTAGGTCATATTTATGCAGAAATATAGAAAATTCTAAAGGGTTCACAAACTTTCAAGCACCACTGTAGGTGATTCTCATCACCCTGACAGTAAAGAGGGTGTAACAGAACACTAGCTTATTTATGTAATACATAAGTTCATACATAACTGCCATTTACTAATGTACCATTATTGTAAAATGTTATCTTGTGTATTTATTTAGTCATTATTGCCATCAGGTTTTCTTGGCTGACTGCACTGAAGGGTCTGTGGAATGGAGTCCTCAATGAACCATTGCTTATCTTTCTCCAAGCAGTTTGAACCTGGTAAATGAGACGTCAGAGAGTGAATTATTATTATTATAACAATAATGTGTTTCTGAGTACACAATGAGGTTTTTACAGCACTTTACCAGTTTGGTTCTTTAAACCTTAATGAGGACATCCACTTGTTATTTGGATTCCTTACTGGATTTTTATTTGATGTGCTTTATCTTTTCTATTCTGTCTATCTGATCACTTTTATTATATATGATTTATAGTAGGGATGCACCAATATTGGGCCAATACAATAACTGATAAATAGCACCTTCTTGTAGCCGATATCGATATTAATAAACAATTAAAGCTGCAAGCAGCATTTTCGGGGGCCAAGCACTCAGACTCGGTGAGCTGCACATTCACAGATACACTACAATAGTTCATGAACAATCATACAACTGTGAATTTAGCACAACCTCTTGAAATGATATAAGGAAAAAAAAAAAAAAGATGTTAAAGGTCTTGACCACAAGGTGGGGCAGTCACGGAACATCTTGTGTGCATTCAAGACATCGCACTGAAGATAATTATCAAGTTTTGTGAGGATACATAGATGAATTGATTACACCCTGCTTTTTGCATTTGTCAGCGCATTACAGTAGAATGAACGGTATTGAATATCAATATTCCTGTTCAGACAGGTCTCAAGATGATGTAAGACAAATTTGATGAAGACTGGGAAAAATTTGGAGGAGTAGCAGTAAAAAGGCAGTTAGATATAAGGATTTTTAACGTTATTGTAACTTTTGATCACTAGGTGGCATTGGCATGAAATCTGTTGCATATGCTCCAGGTCATGGTCCTGAACATGGCTAACAAGTTTTGTGTCAGCAAAGATACAGCCTCGCTTCCTGTTTGGTGGCATCACTGTCAGATTCTTTGGCCCATTACGGACAAACTATTTAGAGTATTCAAAATTCTTTTGTGAGGTTTAATCGGTAGATGGCGTGCCAAATTTGGTGATGATTAGACAAAATTTGTAGGAGCAGTAGAGAAAAAAAATGTTTTTGACAAAATCCAAGATGGCAGAAAATCAAATTAGGCAGAAATTTATCTAATATGATTTATTGAATTTGCCTTAACCTAGGGAATCCAGGGATGCCTGGCTTTTACATTTTGGACACGTGGTTCAAAACTTATGACCATAAGTGTACTTCCAAATTACGATAAAATTTGACCAAATGGTGGTGCCAGAGCGTTGGCAGCCATTGTCCCAAATTTGGTCAGAATGTTCCTTAGATGCTCCCCAATCAGAGTGCCAAATTTCACAACTTTTTACCCGGCGGCTCTATGGGAATGCTCGAAATGACCAACTAGTTTTCTCCTGATGGACACGCAATCAGAGATGCTATGCTGACTCAGTACACCTTCGTTCACAACTAGCTGTAATGTATGTCCAATGCAGCCAAAGCTAGCAACAAGACACTCCTCCACAGTCTTAGCCATATTGCGAGCATTATCTCTTATCAAGTGCAACTGTTTGTAATGTTCTACTGTCCAAGCATTTGTTTAAAAGTATTGGAGATTGTTGTTGGCATATGTGATATGTGCAACTCCTGTGCATGTATCACTGCCCTTTTCACTTAAAAATCTTCATTCAACCACTGAGTGGTTAGGTTAGCATACTTATAGAGTCCAAATGTCAGTGATGTACATAAAGTCTCTGGCGTTATCTTTGATCGCGTCATGTGTGTCGCCACAACATTGTACAGAGCCTGCAAGGAAACATCAGCAAAGTAGCAGTGACTTGGGAGACATTTAGCCTCCAAATGCTCAATAAATTGGTGGAATCTCCAGACCTCCAAAAGTGAAAAGGGTTGGTCATAAAGAGCCATAAACTTTTGATTTTGTCTGTCATGGGTTTAGCTTTTGGACTGTCCTATTTTCAAGTGGCCATTGGACAAATCCCTGTGCTGTTGCTCCTTATTTTTCTTGCTAATGCTAGCTATTATATATTTTTTAAAAATATATCACAACAATGAAGAGTTTTTAGATAATTGATTAGATTAGTGGTATTGCCTTTAAGACTTTTTTTGCGTTTTCCCCTCAGTGAAACTCACTATACATTTGTTGCAAATTTAAATTCTCTATTTTTCTCTTCTGAAAATATGAAACATTTCCACACAGCAGACATTTTTACTCTGCAGTGTCAGACTGTTTTTGGAACCATAAGCAATTTACTCCAAGGTCTAAAACAAGCCTTTTAAGTGTTCATGTTGTCATGGTGTGTGTCTGGAACGTACCATGGCAGATGAGTTGGGTCTGGGGTTGCTGTGGTCTTAATGGCAATAGTCGGACTGGCTTTCTTCCACTAGGTGTCAGCAACTGACTGCGGTTAACCATCTCCTTGTTTTTGCAGTAGCCTGTAGTGACACAAACACAATAGTACAAACTTTCAAAGAGGGAATCAAATCTAACTTTGAACAATAGCTTACATGTGAAGTGTGAGAGTTAAATCCAATTTACATTTTAGTGGCACTTATGAATATGCAGTAAAAGTAAAGACTAATGGTGAAGGATAGAACACAGGAACAGCTGGAATGTTTTTCACAATGTATTTTTACATCAGGTTGATCACTTTGATTAGGAAACTGGAATACTAGATTATATAGAAATCAAATCTCAGAAATGATGAGACAGGGTCCATGAATGAGTTCATAATTTGTAGCAGCAGCTGCTGTTGTTTTCTGGACCATTTTACAAGATGCTTTCAATCTATCTGAAGAGTATAGCAAATGTTTAAAACTATCTAATCATTCAGGTTTGCTTTAGGGTATCACAGACTTTATCCTTGATTAACATTATATACTTATTTATAGATATTAATCAGTAAAAAATATGATTTCCGTAAAAATAATCTTTTCATATTACAAATCTTGTAATATTTTATCATAACAGACTTATTTCTATAAGATTGTCCTTGTATGAAATGTGTCTCTGTTGGTGTTTTGTTGGTGTTTTGTTCTGTTGGTGTTTTGTTCTCAAAAGAGCAAGGTGCAAGAAAACAAAAATATGAGTGGACCCATTCTAAATCTTTTAACATACAATGCCATATTTATTTACTATTATGTGACTGCAAAATTCAAGGGCCTAGTTAAGAATTTTCACGTGCTGCTTCTGATTGTCTCATTATAACTCATTATCACATTATGAGTGTGTATGAGTGTGTATTAAGGAATAAAGGGGGTCTTGCCTTTTTTGGGGGAGATGGTGGGCACTCTCACTTCACTAGTATTGTAGATATGCCCATTGAAACCACAGCCGTCCCTCACTCTGAAAATCATGGTTTGTTCCATACTCCACTCTGTAGGTGATTGCTCATACTGGTCCAGTTTAGTGCATGTCCTCAGCCTGGGAAAGTAAAAAGGCTGAAGATTAATTACTGAAGCAGAAATTGTAGGAAGGTGGAGTATGGGCATAGAAAGTAGGATTTAAGATTTCTGTAGAATAAGCAGAACTTCATTGTATAAGGGTAAAATCCTTGTGTTACTTTTCTTGTTTGTCAGTTGATTGCTGTTCTCGTTGCAATTCTTTCCACCTATACATGCTATTATTTTAACCAGTAAATAAACTATAAAAAAAATTCTCTTTACCTCCTGTGGTCCTTTGGAGAGAGTAAACTTGGAAGCTCAGGCAAAACCAGCAAGCGTCTGAGAGCATCCAGCAAAAGAGAGGAAAACGCACAGGACAGGACCGAGTATAAATATATACTACTCATTCATGTGGAATACATTTGCATGGATTTAAAGCTCTAAAAGCAAACATACGGTCCAGGAGTATTCATTTCGACACAGCGGCCACAGGAGAGGCAGTTGAATTTTGTCAGCTGTCTGTTAGGAAGAAGGAAATTAATAATAATAATAATAATAATAATAATAATAATAATAATAATAACTGCTGTATTTTTTATGTACTGTATTCTTCATATACATTTTATCTAAACAGCAAACAGAAGAGCATCTCAGTTATCTGGTCTGTATGAAATAAATGCATTTGTTGAAGTTTTGTCTTATTATTATGTCATAGAGCATCAAATGCCATAGACAACTAAAATGAGAATTTCCCTGCATCAGCAGAATACAGCAGGATGTTAATCAGCAACGCTGTTTCTGTGAAGTGGAGTGTCCAAAAGACAGATGGAAAAGGTTTGTACAGTTTACTGATCATTATGAGGTATGTAATTTGGTCTGCAACCACTTGTTCCAAAAATTCAATCAAAAATGGAAAATACAATGGCACAGAAGAAACTATCTTGGCTTAAATGGGGCAATCACATACTATACAAGTGAGCAGAAAATCCACATGGTAATATAGCAGCATCGTTTAGAGTCTGGCTATAGAGGGAGAAGCTATGAAGGATTCTTTCACTTAAATAGACTGACATTGTTTGCATTACTCACTTCTTGAGACCAGCAGCATCATCTCTTTCTGGGGCACGTTGCAGCTGTAGCTCCTTGTGAATTCTCATCTGACAATCTAGCTCTAGCTGCTTCTTCATAAGATCCAGCTCAGTGTAGTTCAACTGAAACCAAAGAGACACAACATTACAATCAGATGTATATTCAGAGTTTTTGTTTGTTTTTACTTATAAATTAACAAATATTTTTTTACAGACTATGAAATTATGTGTCAGTCCTAGTTAAGGAGAGCTGCAGCAGTGCACATGTACTCTTCTTTTTGCTGTAGCATATGGTTTACCTTACAAATGGCTTGTTGAGTAAAATCAAATGTGCTAGACCAAGCAATCACTAAATAATTTTGACACAAATGAGAAATCTATGCAATGATATTTTGACAAGCTACTGTGGGTGTGCTTCAGCAGGACCACCAAAAAAAAAGGTTTTTCATGTTAAGTCACAGATCTGTTCTGTTCACCTTGCAATCCAGTTCCCTGAAGATCTTCTCAAAAACCTTATGACAATAATCCTCAAGTCCAGTCAGTAGATCCTGAAACGTCCTGTTCAGCATCACTGTTTTTGTATCACACTGGAGGACCTTGGTATCCAGTGCCTGCATGTCTGCTTTCTGAATGAGGGAGAACAGTTTCAGTCACTGAAAATTACATTGGATGGACTTTGTATTTGATAATGTGTTACAATTTAAGACACTCACAATGCTTTTTACAATTTGCACTGCCTTCTTGTCTGCCTTCTTCTCATCCAGCTCCTTCATAGTCTTGTACAGGTGCTGAGAGAGAAGCATATTAATTAGTACATATATTTTTATATAAGTTTATAATAATGGTGTCACGATTTCCCCTTGAAGCAGAGTGCTCTAAGCGCGAATGTGCGAGCACCTGCTTTTCCGTTGTTGACAGTAGTGACATTTGGACACGTGTGTTTGTTTATGTTTCTGTCATGTCTCCTCCCTGTTCTGTCATTGGCTGGGATTTTCACGTGTGTCTGAATCGCCCTCAGCTGTGAGCATTTATGACACTGATTATGTCCGCTTATATATGGCGCTCCTCCCAGCACACAACGCGGAATATTAGAATAGATAAGATATAGTATTGTAGATTAGTTTAGAGTCCTCACGATAGATAACCATAGTCTTTCATGTCATGTTTCCTGGTTCATGTTTAGGTTCATGTTTAGGATCGTTAGTTTAGTTCACGCTGGTTTCTCCGCTACCAGTCCCGCGCTATAGTTCATGTTTCTTGTTTTGTTTCTCGACCCTGTATTTCCGTGACCGCGACCTTGATTCCTGCCTCGCCCCTTTATGCCTGTTTGCCGATCGCCTGAACTTTGCATGTTACTGGATTACGTTTGTGGATCACGTTTTGGATTTGTCTGCCTGTCTCTCTCTTAAATAAACCTGTTCTACTGCGATTGCATCCTACCTTATCTCCATTACGTCACGATACGTGACAGAATATTCCGCCTATCATGAATGCAGCACGAGAACGAAGAGGACGCAGAACCCGGAGGTCCACGCCAGTCATCCCTGCCTTGGATTCTATGCAGTTTTCACAATGGACTTTCATGGACCTTCCCAATCGGTGTGATGGCTTCTTTGGTTATCCGGACTATTTTATGATAGACTGCCAGAGTTACTTCTCAAGCCTGTTTGACCCAAAGCCAAGGGAGAGACAATGGATTAAGTTCATGATGTTCCGATTTTTTGGCGCAGCTCGCAAGTGGGCACAGCGAGTAGCAGCCATGAGACCCTGGGTACTGGAGGACAGTAGGCAGTTTTCGGACCTGTTTCTGAGGGAGTTTGGAGAACCAGGGCAGAGCTTCAACTTGGATGAGCTGTTGAAGGGAGTTAATGTGGCGAACAGTGCTGATCTTCCATTCCACATGCATTATGAGCGGATGAGGCACCAAGTTGATGTTAACACAGACAACCAAGTTCCTGAGGTCCAAGTCCAAGTCAAGTCTCTAATCTCTGGAGTCCAAGTCAAGTCTCCAGTCTCTGAAATCCAAGTCAAGTCTCAAGTCCCTGAGGTCCAAGTCCAAGTCAAGTCTCAAGTCCCTGAGGTCCAAGTCAAGTCTCCAGTCTCTGAAGTCCAAGTCAAGTCTCAAGTCCCTGAGATCCAAGTCCAAGTCAAGTCTCAAGTCCCTGAGGTCCAACTCAAGTCTCCAGTCTCTGAAGTCCAAGTCAAGTCTCAAGTTCCTGATGTCACACCCAAGTCTACTGACCCGGTCGCCCAAGTTCAGCTCACGCCCAAGTCTACCGACCCGGTCGCCCAAGTTCAGCCCATGCCCAAGACTACCGATCCGGTCGCCCAAGTTCAGCCCACGCCTGAGACTGCCGACCCGGTCGCCCAAGTTCCGCTCACGCCCAAGTCTGCCGACGCGCACAGCCAAGTTCCGCTCACACCCGAGTCTGCCGACGCGCACAGCCAAGTTCCGCTCACGCCCGAGTCTGCCGACGCGCACAGCCAAGTTCCGCCCACGCCCGAGTCTGCCGACGCGCACAGCCAAGCTCCGCCCACACCCAAGTCTGCCGACGCGCACAGCCAAGCTCCGCCCACGCCCGAGTCTGCCGACATGGCCACCCAAGCTCCGCCCATGCCCGAGTCTGCCGACACGGCCACCCAAGCTCCACCCACGCCCGAGTCTGCCGACACGGCCACCCAGCCTCCGCCCATGCCAGAGGTTCACCTGGTGACCTCAGAGCCTCAGCCTCCCTGCTCAGCCGAGGACGTCGCTCAGCCTGTCTGCCCGGCTGTGGTCGTCGCTCCGTTTCCCTGCTCTGCTGAGTACAGCGCTCTGTTCCCCTGTTCAGCCGAGGACGTCGCTCTGCCTTCAGGCTCTGACGAGGACGTCGCTCTGTCTTCATGTTTCGCTGAGGACTTCGCTCTGCTTTCCTGCTCCGTCGAGGACGTCGCTACGCTTTCATGCTCCGACGAGGACGTCGCCCTGCTTCCCTGCTCTGCTGAGTACAGCACTCTGTTCCCCTGTTCAGCCGAGGACGTCACTCTGCTTTCCTGCTCCGCCGAGGACGTCGCTCTGTCTTCATGTTCCGTCAAGGACGTCGCTCCGCTTTCCTGCTCCCTCGAGGACATTGCTCCGCTTTCATGCTCTGTCGAGGACTTCGCTCAGCCTGCCTGCCTGGCTGTGGTCGTCGCTCTGCCTTCATGCTCCGCCAAGGACTTCGCTCAGCCTGTCTGCCCGACTGTGGTCGTCGCTCTGTTTCCCTGTTCAGCTGAGGACGTCGTTCCGCTTTCATGCTCCGCCGAGGACGTCGCTCTGCTTCCCTGCTCTGCCGTGTACGTCGCCCTGCGTTTTTGTTTCGTCAAGAATGCCTGCTCCTGGCTCGGCTTGGGACATTCTGCCCAGGGGGCCGGGGCCACTAATGGAGATGGATGTTTCATGGCACTCCAGGAGAAGTGCCCTTGGGGTGGGGTTCTGTCACAATTTCCCTTGAAGCAGCGTGCTCTAAGCGCGAATGCACGAGCACCTGCTTTTCCGTTGTTGACAGTAGTGACATTTGGACACATGTGTTTGTTTATGTTTCCGTCATGTCTCCTCCCTGTTCTGTCATTGGCTGGGATTTTCACGTGTGTCTGAATCGCCCTCAGCTGTGAGCATTTACGACACTGATCATGTCTGCTTATATATGGCGCTCCTCCCAGCACACAACGCAGAATATTAGAATAGATAAGATATAGTATTGTAGATTAGTTTAGAGTCCTCATGATAGATAATCATAGTCTTAGTTCATGTCATGTTTAGGTTCATGTTTAGGTTCATTAGTATAGTTCACGCTGGTTTCTCCGCTACCAGTCTCGCGCTATAGTTCATGTTTCTTGTTTTGTTTCTCGACCCTGTATTTCCGTGACCGCGACCTTGATTCCTGCCTCGCCCCTTTATGCCTGTTTGCCGATCGCCTGAACTTTGCATGTTACTGGATTACGTTTGTGGATCACGTTTTGGATTTGTCTGCCTGTCTCTCTCTTAAATAAACCTGTTCTACTGCATCCTACCTTATCTCCGTTACGTCACGATACGTGACAAATGGTACACCAGTGCCAGTCTGGTGCAGTATTCCTTACCTCAATATGACTTTGTTCCTGCGTGTGATCTTCCCTCAGCGGGCTGGCTGTACTGTGGAGCTTCTCATGCCCAGCCTGGAGTTGCAGGACAGACCCCTGCACATCACTTGTCAACTCTGTGGTCTGGGGTACACAATGTATAACAGTGGTACTCCAGTGATAGTTTTGCACTATATTTTTTTTTACTTGCTTTAAACCAAACTCAATATTGTTTACCTCAATATGACTTTGTTCCTTCATGTGATGTTCACTCAGCGGGCTGGCTGTACTGTGGAGCTTTTCATGTCCAGCCTGGAGTTGTAGGACAGTCCCCTGCACATCACTTAACTCTGTGGTCTGGGGTACACAATGTATAACAGTGGTACTTCAATGATAGTTTTGCACTGTATTTTTTTTACTTGCTTTAAACCAAACTCAATATTGCTTACCTCAATATGACTTTGTTCCTTCATGCGATGTTCCCTCGGCGGGCTGGCTGTACTGTGGAGCTTCTCACATCCAGCCTGGAGTTGTAGGACAGTCCCCTGCACATCACTTGTCAACTCTGTGGTCTGGGGTACACAATGTATAACTGGTACTCCAGTGATAGTTTTGCACTGTATTTTTTTTTACTTGCTTTAAACCAAACTCAATATTGCTTACCTCAATATGAATTTGTTCCTTCATGCGATGTTCCCTCGGCGGGCTGGCTTTACTCTGGAGCTTCTCACGAACGGCCTGGAGTTGTAGGACAGCCCCCTGCACATCACTTGTCAACTCTGTGGTCTGGGGTACACAATGTATAACTGGTACTCCAGTGATAGTTTTGCACTGTATTTTTTTTACTTGCTTTAAACCAAACTCAATATTGCTTACCTCAATATGACATTGTTCCTTCATGCGATGTTCCCTCAGTGGGCTGGATGTACAGTGGAGCTTCTCACGTCCAGCCTGGAGTTGCAGGACAGTCCCCTGCACATCACTTAACTCTGTGGTCTGGGGTACACAATGTATAACAGTGGTACTTCAATGATAGTTTTGCACTGTATTTTTTTTACTTGCTTTAAACCAAACACAATATTGCTTACCTCAATATGACTTTGTTCCTTCATGCGATGTTCCCTCAGCGGGCTGGCTGTACTCTGGAGCTTCTCACGTCCAGCCTGGAGTTGCAGAATAGCCCCCTGCACATCACTTGTCAACTCTGAGGTCTGGGATACACACAAACAAATACACATAAAAACACACTCTCACGCACTCAATTTCAGTAACTGTTTTATCTTGATTAAAGTTGCGGTGGATCTGGAGCCTATCCCTCTCCCAGGAACACTGGGTATGAAGCGGGAACACATCATGGATGGGATGCAAGAGTTTATTATATTGTAATATTGATCACACACTCACAGCTATTCACACCTAGAGGCAATTTATCTTACTGGCATTATTTGGAGAGGTGGGAGTAAACCTAAGAACATAGAGTAAATGCAAACAGAGACAACACAGACAGTAACCTGTGACCTCAGGCTCAAACCCAGGACCTCCAAACCTCTTCTGAATCTGTGATGTGTCAATGCAACCTACTGTGCCACTGTGCCGCCCCACATAAAAACAGATGTTGGTGAAACTTAGAGCTTATGAGGATTACTACCAATACTGACTGATATGCAAAATTATGGCAGTGCAACCAGAAATAAAAAGTACCTAAAAAGTATTAAAAAGTATCAACCCTATGAAAACAAACAAGGTTTTCAATAAATATATACCATTCTGTTTATGACTGTGCAAACGTGTAAACAATACAAGTTTGTGTGTCTGTACTCACTGTGTCAGTGATGAACGTCCTGCCACTGGTCACCTGCTTCATAAGATCAGTAACAATGCTCTGCAGATTCTCAACCTGCTGAAAGAGCTCGCTTATCTTCATGCTCAGAGCCACCATGCCTGAGAGCCATTCAGGGTCAGCAGCACCTTCCTGACCTGCTGGGGAATCCAGATCTTTCTGCTGTAGGCTCCATGATAGCATAGAGGATGAGGATGCCATCAGAGAATCTAGTTTGGACTGGAGGCTGTCCAGCTACAGATAGCCAGAAAATAACGTGGTTTAGTATATCAAAAAGTGAGAAGACTGCACTATACCAATTAATTCATCTTTCTCTACTCTTTCTGACCTTATCCTGCATTTCATTATATGGGCTTCTCTTCTGTTCCAATCTGATGGTCAGCAATTCCTGCTTCATATTTCGCACCTCCATATCCAGCTTCTGCACTGCATTCCTGTCAAAGTGTGTGTGACAGTGTAAGAAAAATTGTGAGGATGTAAATAATAGGCAAATGTGCCAGTGAGGACCGCTAACCATTCTCTACAATTTTTTTTTGTGTTCAGTTTTTCACATACACACTTATTTATCTTGACATTAATGTAATCCTGATCTCAGGGATCCCATGGCCAATTTGGTCCCTTTGCTCCAGGCTACAGATAGCTGTGGCATCATTACACAGATTACACAGAGTTAAATCTTACATGTACTTGTGTATTTGCACATCCAAGTACCCCTGGCTAACTAACAGTAATACAAAGAACTGAATATTAGCATTATTAAAGTAAGTGAAGGGGCTACAACTGCTCCCAGTGCTGTTTCCTGTGGCCTGTGAATGGAATTTACCTGATGTCAGCTGTTTGCAGATGAAGCTGCTGCTCTAGTCCACTGAAACTGTCTCTGCTCTGGCTTTGTGTTGCCTCAGACATGGCAAGCTCCTCACCTAATCCTGAACTTTCTGACATGTTCACTGGGCCCATGTGCACCTCATAAACCTGCCATCATAATCTACACTGTTAGGTGTTTGTGTGTGGTTAGGTGAGTATAGGTGTAGAAGGGTAAGTGTATTTTCATTACCTTCTTTCTATCTACCGTTACAGCATCCACCAACTGAGTTTTCAGTTGATTCAACTGATCCAGTGTATCGTCTCGTTCTCCTAAGCAAAAAATTAAATACAGTATTATTAATACATGCTTTTCCATGCCCAGATTTAGAGAGGTTGTCCAGCTAAACATGCACAGCAGGAAAAGTGGCACTAAGACTAGTATATCAGACAAATCCATATCTTGTGGATTCATGCAAGGACTCTCTCGTCCTTTTGTTTTTTAAACATAGTTGTCAAACTCTAGTCATGAAAGAATTCATGCTCCAACATTACTGTAAGTTTACAAATTAATATGAAGTCAAATAATATAATTATATATTAAATATAATTCTTTATTCTGCCAATATTGGGAAATTCCCTAGCCTAGCTGCTGTTGTTGACAGTAGGTGCATACTCATGTTACCTTCCAGGCGTTCCACAGGAGCCTCCAGGCTCTCGTGCTTCTCCTGTAGTCCCCCATGGTCCGTCAGAGCTTCCAGTGTCTCTGGGACCTGCTCAACCTCCCTGCTGACCTGGGACTGGGTCTGGCCAGCTAGCTGGTTTAGGGCTCCCTCCGATACAGAGACCAGAGGACCTTGCTGACTTAGCAAGACCTGCACGTGTTCCAAAGTCACACACTGGAAAAACAAGATGAACAGATTCAGTTTTTTTGCATTCTGCTATTATGTGATTGAACTGTGTTTACATTCTGTGTAAATTAATTGATTGCAGTATGAAAAGATATTCTAATTTTGACCATGTTGGATGTAATTGATAAAAAGGAGTGAAGTATATGTATGTGGTCACCTGACTAAGCTGATTTTTAAATGTCTCCACTTCTTTCTTCAGGTTGTACATCTTCTTCTTGAGCTCCTGATTCTCTTTTACCAAGTCTTGCATGAGAGACTGAAAACAGAACATATGGGTCTTCAGATACCTGATGTGGGTTCATTTTAAGTCTCTACGCTAAGAAGCTTTCTTTGGCAAACCATTAAACATTACAGCAACATCACAGTAACTGACAGTAACTAATGAATTTCAATGTGTGCTACATTACAAAAGTGAGAGTTAATTCTCTTGAGTCAATTAAACAACGAATAAAAGTGGGTAGAAAACATCAGGTTATTAGTGTAGTATTACATTTCTGCTGGACAGTAAAAGGAGTTCAGATGATACAGAACTAGAGAATGAGTCCTTACCTTGGACACTCCTTCCTCGCTGTCCTCCACTTGTCCGCTCGTGTCCAAGGTGGAGAGACTCGGCATCTCTGTACCGCTGGACAGTTGCTCCTGTGCCGCCTTCTGCTGATCAATACGAGTTGAGCTTTTCTCATCCGGCTGTGACTCACCGACATCGCGATCAACCTCTGCTTTCCTTCCATCTGCTGTCTCTCTCTCGGCTTCAAGGCGCTCCAGCCTACACAGGATACTGTGCAGCAGACTGCTCTGCTGAGTGTAAAGGCCATTAAAGTTTACATTTCCAGCTTCAAAAGAGTTGTTGCATTGCTTTAGCTGTTCAAATAAATATCTGACTTCTGACATTTTTGGACAGAATATCTTAATCAGTCTCTGTAAAAATTGCTTGTTATCAGTCTAATGTCTAAGATACAGACGGATTGATTCAGTGATTTGAGAATTCTGATTCGCGAACACATGACGTAACAGTCAGCTACTACTCGAATTCAAATGTGTCACTGTAGAGACAGCCCATTTTTATTTTTTTTGTAAACAAGCAGAGGAGACATTTGCACATCTAAACAGTTCTGGTCTGAACTAGGCCCTCATATTTTTGACTCTACCAATTTTACACATGCTTTTAGTTTAAAAGGCATTATTATTATTTTATTACAGCGATACTAAAAATAAACCTCTGGAGTATGTGGTTAATTATTTTATTTTATACGTTAATTTTTCATTCATGAACAAAGATTTGCAAATGGTTTTCCATCCTTTCCCCACCTTAAAATTGAATTAAACTAACTTTTTAAAATCTCTATTTTATAAAGACCAAAAACCTTTAGATCCCTTAACTAACTTGAAGAAATATTTAAGAAAGTCCATGTATTTAGATGCTTTCCCTGTGTTGAAAGATCTGAATGTTAATGTATGTTTACAATTGTAGTTGCTGTGTCCCTGACATGTCAATCTGTTGGAACATGTGTGTGTTAATAATGTTCAATATATACATATTGTTGTTGTTTTTCATGCAATTGTAAGTAATTACTCTGCAATGCTTATGTAACTGCTCAATCTCACTGCTGACCTGGGACTGGGTCTGGCCAGCTAGCTGGTTTAGGGCTCCCTCCGATACAGAGCCCAGAGGACCTTGCTGACTTAGCAAGACCTGCACGTGTTCCAAAGTCACACACTGGAAAAACAAGATGAACAGATTCAGTTTTTTTGCATTTTGCTATTATGTGATTGAACTGTGTTTACATTCTGTGTAAATTAATTGATTGCAGTATGAAAAGATATTCTAATTTTGACCATGATGTATGTAATTGATAAAAAGGAGTGAAGTATATGTATGTGGTCACCTGACTAAACTGATTTTTAAGTGTCTCCACTTCTTTCTTCAGGCTGTACATCTTCTTCTTGAGCTCCTGATTCTCTTTTACCAAGACTTGCATGAAAGTCTGAAAACAGAACATATGGGTCTTCAGATACCTGATGTGGGTTCATTTTAAGTCTCTACGCTAAGAAGCTTTCTTTGGCAAACCATTAAACATTACAGCAACATCACAGTAACTGACAGTAACTAGTTAAGTACAGTGTACGCTACATTACAAAAGTGAGAGTTAATTCTCTTGAGTCAATTAAACAACCAATAAAAGTGGGTAGAAAACATCAGATTATTAGTGTAGTATTACATTTCTGCTGGACAGTAAAAGGAGTTCAGATGATAAAGAACTAGAGAATGAATCCTTACCTTGGACACTCCTTCCTCGCTGTCCTCCACTTGTCTGCTCGTGTCCGAGATGGAGAGGCTCGGCATCTCTGTACCGCTGGACAGTTGCTCCAGCGCCGCCTTCTGCTCATCAATACAAGTTGAGCTTGTCTCATCCGGCTGCGACTCACAGACATCGCGGTCAACGTCTGCTTTCCTTCCATCCGCTGTCTCTGTCTCAGTTTCAAGGCGCTCCAGCCTACAGAGGATACTGTGCAGCAGACTGCTCTGCTGAGTGTAAAGGCCATTAAAGTTTACATTACATACAGCGATACTAAAAATAAACCTCTGGAGTATGTGTTTAATTATTTTATTGTATACGTTAATTTTTCATTCTTGAACAAAGATTTGCAAATGGTTTTCCATCCTTTCCCTACCTTAAAATTGAATTAAACTAACTTTTTAAAATCTCTATTTTATAAAGACCAAAACCCCTAAGATCCCTTAACTAACTTGAAGAAATATTTAAGAAAGTGCATGTATTTAGATGCTTTCCCCGTGTTGTAAAATCTGAATGTTAATGAATGTTTACAATTGTAGTTGCTGTGTCCCTGACATGTCAATCTGTTGGAACATGTGTGTGTTAATAATGTTCAATATATACATATTGTTGTTGTTTTTCATGCAATTGTAAGTAATTACTCTGCAATGCTTATGTAACTGCTCAGTCTCACTGCTGACCTGGGACTGGGTCTGGCCAGCTAGCTGGTTTAGGGCTCCATCAGATACAGAGACCAGAGGACCTTGCTGACTTAGCAAGACCTGCACGTGTTCCAAAGTCACACACTGGAAAAACAAGATGAACAGATTCAGTTTTTTTGCATTCTACTATTATGTGACTGAACTGTGTTTACATTCTGTGTAAATGAATTGATTGCTGTATTAAATGATATTCCAATTTTGATGGTCAAAATTAGAATATCATTTCATACTGAAATCAATTAATTGCAGTATGCTGGATGTAATTGATAAAAACGAGTGAAGTATATGTATGTGGTCACCTGACTAAACTGATTTTTAAGTGTCTCCACTTCTTTCTTCACCTTCTGATTCTCTTTTACCAAGTCTTGCATGAGAGACTGAAAACAGAACATATGGGTCTTCAGATACCTGATGTGGGTTCATTTTAAGTCTCTACGCTAAGAAGCT
Organism: Ictalurus punctatus; assembly: GCF_001660625.3. Lineage (NCBI taxonomy): Eukaryota > Metazoa > Chordata > Actinopteri > Siluriformes > Ictaluridae > Ictalurus > Ictalurus punctatus. The sequence continues at coordinate 5,691,520 of NC_030426.2, read as the reverse complement.
TTCTTTGGCAAACCACTAAACATTACAGCAACATCACAGTAACTGACAGCAACTAGTGAATTTCAATGTGTGCTACATTAAAAAAATGAGTTAATTCTCTAGAGTCAATTAAACAACGAATAAAAGTGGGTAGAAAACATCAGGTTATTAGTGTAGTATTACATTTCTGCTGGACAGTAAAAGGAGTTCAGATGATAAAGAACTAGAGAATGAGTCCTTACCTTGGACACTCCTTCCTCCCTGTCCTCCACTTGTCCGCTCGAGGTGGAGAGGCTCGGCATCTCTGTACCGCTGGACAGTTGCTCCTGCGCCGCCTTCTGCT
>NC_030426.2:5328698-5386198 GCF_001660625.3 Ictalurus punctatus | reverse complement strand
AGGTGTGTGTGCGCGTGTGTGGCTTTCTCCCAGCTCAAATTACGCAGCTGTTTGATTGTTGGAACTCTCTCTCCCCTTAAACAAAGCCAGATTCCATGCCATGCATTTCCATTACTGCCGTTTAGGTCAGCGTACCGTATTGTGGGAGTGAAATAACAATCCGCAACGTTCGGCGTCGCAACAGTGATCGCTGTAGTCGTGCATTATTTTCTAGCAGATGTTGCAAGCGCAGTCGTTTTAGTCTGTGAGCAGGATTCCTCCTGATCACACTTTAATTTCTGTGCTTTCTTACTACAGATCGGTTTTACTTACACTGAGTATGTGCATGCTTGGAAGTACATATATGCACCCTCACATGAATATTTGCTCTCGTTGTGGATGGAGATTATGTGGAGAAATATCCGAGTAAGTGAATGAGCCAGCTATCCTACTGACTGTGATGCAGCAAACAGCTACCCAGAGATGTATGATTTTAAAAGTAGGTGCTGACAGCCTGATTTCTTAAACATTTGAATGACTTTATAAAGATTTGTTTGTCAGTGGAGCAGCTTGATACCTTAGGCCAAGTGCACGCTACACGTCTTTTTAATCTGAGGATCACTAACCCTTTCACACTACGCTGCTTTAGCAGTCCCCCCAGGATTTTGCGATCGCGGAAATGAACGCAAAATCAAGCGAACCCCGCGAGATTCGGAGGAGTTTGCGATTTTTCCGAATCACTGGAGGTTTTCCGCAGATTTAGGCCGAGACGTGTCACGTGACGTCGCTATAACGCGCGTCCCGTCGATGCCCTCTTCGATTTCACGTGTACCGCTACGGGTACAGCTAAAAGGTCTCATTTACCAACAGCCGTCACCGTGCAAAATTAAGCATCTTTGGCCGCAACAGTGACAAAAACACTCCGCAAAATCCTGTATAGACTGCTTTATAAATCTCTGACTCACTCACGCTTTCACAGTACCTGACTTCAATTGCTTGCGATCAGTTGTGTGGTGTTGTAGGCGTGTGTACACTAAACGATCGCTCACAGATGTAAACGGGGGGAAAAAAAGAAATAGGAGAAAACATGGAGCAAGGATTGATTGAGAAAAATGTTCTGTTCTGAAAAGAGAACTGGAGGTATAGTGAAAGGAAATATAGATGATTTTGTACTGTGTGTTTGATTTTTGGGGTCATTTGGGTATGACGTGCCAAATTCTTGTAGAAGCAGTGTTATTGTGTTTACACGGTTGCCCTCGGCCTCCCGTAACAAAAATCGGATGACAAACTGGGTCCGCTGATTCGCCGCACATGAGAGCATATATATATTTGAGGTCCTCTCTGGCTGTTTCTCGTTGCTAAACTTGTCCAACCCTTTGCATCTGGGCTGAAGTCGCATTGTGCAAACTCGTAGGTTGCATACGAAATCGCATACCCTGACAGTACTCCCTGCTCGGCCGTCGATACAGTACGTACCGATCAGTATAAATGGTAAGCATGAACACAATCCGGACGTACCGCGTGGCGCAGATTCTGACAGTTCTTCCACGCCAGTCCCGTTGCATTATGAGCGAGCTCGGTATCCCAGCGTCCAGTGGTTCCACACTGCAGAAGGTCATCCGGGTATTTCTCGCCTACTGTTTTATGAATACTGAGAATTCGGACATACCACTGTGGCGCACTGCTCTTCGCCCGCTGTGTAGTAGCGGAGTAGGGATATTCGGGCGCAGCCGTGGTGTACGTCGATCGTAGAGCTCTCCATGGTCCTGAAAGTCAACCTGCGGTTGAGCAGAACAATGTGTGTGAGAAAAAGCATCACTGTCCATAGTATGGAATTTAAATCACTTTACATGTATTAGATCAAACTGTACAGAAAACCTCATCATACAGTTCAGTTGCCCTTTAAATGTAACGTCCTTATAATGATTATTGCTTGTTTTTACTAATTATATGAGGTAGCCCTGGAAGCAGGTTAACAGCTCGACTCAGTCAGTGCGTTTACATGGACAACAATATTCCGACATGAACCCGATTAAGACGATACTCTGATTAAGAAACTCGCATGTAAACAGGGATTATTGATGACCTTAATCCGATTAAAGTCACACTCGAAGTAAACACAAATGGAATGAAGACGTGTGGAGTATTCCTGTTTTAGTCGCATTATGGACGTGCGTTACAGACACGTACGCACCTTAATCACGCTGTTAACGTCGTGTGGGAGTTTTCACCGCATTTTGCGACAGGACACGATCACACACGGCAGCGCTCGACCGTTTGAGGCCAAACAAGAGAGCACGGCTGCGTCCCAAAACGCGTACATACTTACTATATAGTAGGCGAGGTGCATGTATGTGAGCTACTATATAGACGGTAAGTACGCGGTTTGGGACGCAGCGACTCATGTAAACACCTTAATGAGAATATTGTCTTATTCAGGATAAGGTCAATAATTACATTTCTGCTGTCCATGTAAATGTAGTCAATGACATTTGGGTTAGACCTTAGACAAGCCTGTTTTGTTCAGAGAGCACAGCTCACCCAGTGTGCACTTCATGTGTAACATTACTGCTAGCTAGCCGATTATGTCTAACAGCAGAAACTATGTTGTGCTAAGGCATTACTGCTAGTTATGCCCAGTAATCATCTGATTTGTGCCCAGACTCCACGGCTCTAGATTAAAATGTCTTGGACCTGATGTCGGTTTTCCAGATTGGGCAGATGATTAAATGGTTCCTTAATGTCACTTAGCATTTCCCTGTGAAGTTCAACATTTGAAAGAAGATTAAACGAATGCTGTTGCAGCACTTTTATTTATTTATTTATGTTAAATTTGACCACAGACTGTGGCCTCTTGCTGTAGGATTACGTGTAAAACATGCACTGGTGCTTGAGAATAAATGTTTTGTGTGAACACAGACAATCTAGCCTAAGCCTGAATCTTGATAATGTCAAGATTTCAGTCCAAGAGCTGTGTGTTTTATCCAGACACCAGGTGCTCTGAAATTCCCCCTGCCACCAAGCTGCCAGTCTCTGTTTACTCTGAAATAGAGATGATGAAACCAAACATCGCAGACTTTAGAGCGTCTCTCCTCCCAGACTGTCAGTTTTACACAGGTGTCCGGTGCGTTTATAAAGTGCCTTTTCAATACAACACTGTTATGTACTAGCGCTAAAACATGATCTGTCTATCATGGTGGACTGGGATAGATACAGCCTGCAACAGAAGTGTCGGCACCCTTGGTATAGATGGGCAAAAAGGTTATGGAAAAATGTCTTTGTGGTTAATTACGGGTGCTTTTAAATATGAGAGAAATTTCCCTTTCTATCAGCAGCTATATGCTGTTGAGATCAGTCTTTTCACAGTTGAGGGACTCCCACACAATTACAAAAGGTGCAAACATTCACTGATGCCCAAGAAGGCAACATGATCCATCAAGAGCCAGGGGGGTGTAAACTTTTGAGCAGGACGATCTTTGTAAATTATTATTTTGTCGTGTGGGAAACATGTTCATATCTCATGTAGCTTTTGAAGGGCAGTACTAAATGAACAAATATGAGCTTTAAACAAAATAATTTACAAAGATCATTTTGTTCAAAAGTTTACACCCCCCGGGTCTTGATGTATCGTGTTGCCTTCTCGAGCATCAGTGAACGTTTGCACATTTTTCAATAGTCGTGTACGAGTCCCTCGGTCGTCCTCGGTGTGAAAAGACGGATCTGAACATCATATAGTCGCTGTTGGAAAGGAGTCACATATACAGAAGATGCTGGAAAACCAAAGAACGTGCAGGACCTGGAGGATTTTTATGAAGAACAGTGGGGCAGTTTAACTGCTCATGACAAACAAGGGACTCGTGAACAACTCTCACAAAACAAAAACACAGCCGTGGATCATCCAGGTAACGACACACAGTGTTAAGAATCAAGTTCTTGAGAAAGAAAGAAAGAAGGTCTGTAAGGCTCTCAGAAAAAAAAAAGGTTGTGGATGCCCATGAGTCTAGCAAGAGATTTAAAATGATCTCCAAATTATTTAAAATGCGTCATTCCGCTGTAAGGAAAATAGTCTACAAGTGGCACAGATTTCAACCGACTGTCAATTAGTCCAGGATTGGCCGTCCCAGCAAATTCAGCCCAAGGGAAGACCGTCTGATGCAAAAAGAAGTCTCCAAGAACCCCAAAACTTCATCACGGGATGTGCCAGTAAGTCTCTAAGATCTGCACGCTTCTCCGAAAGAGATTGCACAAATCTGACCTGCATGGGAGGCGTGCCAGGAAAAAGCCTTTGATTTCTAAAAAGGACATTAAAGCAAGACTACAGTTTGCCGATGAGAAGGTCTTTCACTTTTTCCACAGAAGAATAACAGATCTGTTGATATTTCTGTTGAATATCAATGTTGGAGTTAATTTTCCTTGTGGGTTTGTTCAAGTATATCAACTTTATTAATAGACACCGTTTCAAAGATGATCAAATGTTTGCTTGTACAAATGTGTCAAAAAAAAAAAAAAAGCCAACAATTTCTATGGGCTGTACTTATTTTTTCACTTGACTTATAAATGTGAAAAAGTATTTGCCCCATCTTGATTTCTTCTGTTTTTGTATATACATCATCCTAAGTAGTTTTAGATCCTATAAAATAATATAAAGGCAAGCTGAGTTAACACACACTACAGTTTTTTATTATTATTTTTTATTTATTGAAAGCAAAAAATAAAATGTTATCCAACACCTGTCACCCATGTGAAAAACCTATTGCCCCCTTAAACTTTAAAATCTGGTTGTACCACCTTTAGCAGGAATAACTGCATCCTAACGCTTATAACTGGAGATCAGACTTTCACAGCGCTGGAGTGGAATTTTGGCCCACTCTTCTTTGCAGAACTGCTTTAGTTCAGCACACTGGAGGGTTTTCGAGCACGAAGTAAGGTCCTGCCACAGCATCTCAATTGGTTCCAGTCAGGATTTTGACGAGGCCACTCCAAAACTTTAATTTAGGTTTTTTATTTATTTATTTATTTTTAAACCATTCTGGAATGGACTTACTCCTATGCTTTGGATCATTTTTAAAAGTCTCAATATTAAAAGTAACAGTCAGTATCGGTATCTTTAAGTACTGCAGTGCATCTCATCCTCATGGACTGCACCAGATTGGTCAGGTCTTGCTGTGAGACATTACTCCACTCTTCCACCAAGACATTTACAAGTTCTCCATCACGTCTGCATGGACACACACGGTTACATGTAATTTTCCGCTGCAAGGACGATCATCTGTCCTTCCTGTCTCCCTGTAGCACCGTCTTAGTCGTCTTACATTACCGACACTGCAGTTTATTGCTCTGAACACATCTGCAGTCCTCATGCCTCCCTGCAGCAGGTCTATGGCATGTTCACGCAGGTGAGCAGGAACCCTAGACCTCTTTCTCCTGGTGTTTTTCAGAGTCAGTAGAAAGGTCTCTTTAGTGTCCGAACTTACTGTAACTGTGACCTTAATCACTTAGCGCCTGTAAACTGTTTGTGTCTTAAGGACTGTTCCACAGGTGCATGTGCAATAACTTTTTATGGTTCGTTGAACAAGCATGAAAAACACTGTTTAAACCCTTTCCAATAAAGATCTGTAAATAAAGATCTGTAAATAAAGATCTGTAAAGCTCATTCGGGTTTTACAAAATTATCTTTAACATACAGTCTCCTGAAAAAGGGACATTTCTTAATTTGCTGAGTGTATTTATATATATATATATATATATATATATATATATATATATATATATATATATATATATATACACACACACATATATAAAATATACACACGCATGTACTGTATATGCCTAGTAGTTCTTATGGACAAAATGTAACCGAAGCCTCCTCTATTTATTATATTATTATTATTATTAGTGTTTTTGTTGTGTTTAGGAGCATATGCATTTTAAATAACCTTTTACTCCTCTTTATCTAGGGCGCTGGGTTCTGACACCGATTGTTGTAAGGACACTGAATATGTACCAAGACACTGTTTGGTACGGTAGTATGCAGCTTGGGAAATGGTCCAAGTATTTGCAACCCTGAGGATATACATAGCTCGTCTGCTGTTAGGGTACTGTAGAAGTGTTCTGAGCGTACAGACTTCATTTCTGTACACTAACACGACTCACATTTACTGATTATTGGATAAAAGAAGACCACCTCCTTTGTTTTTCCAAGAACTTGTCTTTGAGCTCCAGTTGATGATGAGTGAAGAGTGGGAACAAGTTTAAAAATATCTGAACGAGTGACGCAGGCATTACATTTCCATACATCCATTAGCGCAGAGCGGTTTGAGAATCTGTCAGTGATGTAGAACACACACTACACAATCTGCCCTGCTTGGCCTCATGGGCAGAATTAGCAAACGTCTAGCTTTAGAGAATATGTTGAAACAGTTTCGCGTAGTATAAGGCAAAAAGAGCAGACATCAAACAATGCGCACACACACATGCACGTGCACTGTGTATTGCTTTGGGTCAGAGGTGTTGTCACTAGCAGTTAGCATCAGTAGCGTGTGTGGCACACTGCTCCCTCTCTCGAGGGTTCTCTCCCTTCACTCCTGGTTGATCTTTTCTTAGCCAGTGCTTCTTCAGCACTGCTGCCTCAGTAAATCTTATTCTGTGTTCGTGGTGCCTTGTAAGTGGTAATTTACAAGTTGTACTAATGTCATTTCCCACCTCAGGATGTGCAATACTGGGGGGGGGGGCATGGACGCCGTCATGAAAGTTTCTGTTTTGTTTTCTCTGTCAGAGCACATAAAGATCATAAAAAGCCACTTTAACTGCTTTTACAGCTACAATCCTGATTGGCTATTGCTACTGTTGTACTATAGTGAACTTTAAACATTCATGCAACATTTTGGACTGAAATTGCAAAACAACACAACAAAAAAAACAGCAGACAAAAGTGAGTAGTTTAGCAACAAGCTAATTGGCTAACATTACTGTTATGTAACATTGCGTAACTCTAACGATGGTGATTACTTTCTCAAAACAGTGATTGCTATAGTCAGTATAGAATAATAACACTCCGCGGTCCGTAGAGGACGTGGCATTTTTTTGTGATCGTTGCAGCCAGAAATGCGCGTAACGGTCATTCGCAGTGGTGTTGTTGGTAAATGAGACCTTTTCACTGCACGATGACCGAAGATGAACACAGCACAACTCTTTCACACACATTCTACATAGTCCCTATATTTTGACTCCACTGTCTGTTTAACGGATCACACTTTTATGCCGCATTAGGCAGCTGCAAGACCTGCAGCCGTAAACGGCGTCTAGTAGTCATTTTCAAGATCACGTAAGTCAAGTCTAATCATCTAGACTTAATGTTAAGAAACGATAAACAGGTGCGATATGTATGGAAAATGAAACAAGAGCCCGTTCTTGGCCTTATCCTTTTTCCTTTACCATTGTCTACTCATAGGTCACGGTAGTGTCCTGTGCAGATATCTGATTGGTTAGCTGGGAATGGAAACGTGTTGATAATTTATGTGATCTATCACAGTATTGAACACAATGTGATTACAAACGTTCACGCATCCAGTGTAATTAGCCCGTTTTGCACTATCGCTTAAGCCTTTAAACCGATTCAGCCTCTCCAGAACTTCAGTAGCTTACTTTGAGAGTGTCATGGAAAACATACAGAGGGTGACTTTTTTTTTTTTTTTGATTATATCTTTTATTTAATATGATTAATTATTTAAGGTCGGTTTCAATAAATTATGCAGAACAATGAAGGCTTTCTAGGCGTCGTGGAGGCGCAGTGGATCCCATTGCTGGCTCACAGCTTCATAGTCAAGTCGGTGGTTCGATCGTGAGCTCGGGCTGCTCTCGTTCCGGAGTGTTTGGGGTTTTTCTCCTGTATACGCGGGTTTCATCTGGGTTCTCCGGTTTTGAGGGGTGGGGTGTTGGAGGGATACTGTGGGTTAGAGGTTAGCACGCTTGCCTTGCATCTCCAGGGGGTGGAGGGGGTTGATTCTCACCTCAGCCCTGTGTGCGCAGAGTTTGTTCTCGCCGTGCTTCGGGGGTTTTCTCCGGGTACACCAGTTTCCGCCCCCAGTCCAAAGACACATGCATGGTATTGGCGTCTCTGAATTGTGTGAGTATGTGTGCGATTGTGCCCCGCATCGTTGGATAGACTCCAGGCTCACCACAACCCTGTGTAGGATACAGAAAATGGATGTGGAAAATGAGTGTTGTGAAAGTGTGTGTGTGTGTGTGTTCATTTCTTCCTCTTAGTGTTCCCAAGGTAGGCTCTGCGACCCTAACCGAGATAAAATGCTTACTGAAGATGAATGAATGATAAAGCTTGTTAATACCAATTCTTAGACGGTTATCGTGGTGAAAAATGACAGTTGGCAGCTGTCGGGTGGGGCTCCTGTTTGAAAATCACCCATGTCATAGTGGTCTTTGTCTCCTGTTTCACCTCTGTGATTTTCTTTTGCTAATCACTCCATCCTTGTCATACAAATTAGGCTGACATTTCCAACTGACATTTATTTTGTGCCGCTGCTGTTTGATGACACTATGGCTGTGACCCAATGCTGATGCAGGAGATAGCGGAAGAAAGAAAGGGAAATTAGAGAAGGCCTCCGTAGTCATTGCAATTTGGCTTAGCCAAATGTGATAAACGGTATGAAATTACATGTGGGTGTTTTGATCTGATTCAGAGTGCTAGTATGAACTGGTGTGTAGACAGTGCTGGAGAGGTCTAATTGTGTTTGTATGTTATTAGCTCTGTCGTAATTGCTTTAATTGTAGTTCTTGTGTCCTGTTTCGATGCACTTTGCTGTGAGGTTTTCTGAGAATGAGTGTGTATGAAACTGGGTTACGTACCAAAAAAAAAAAAAAAGAGTGGATAATGAGAGAAAGACCTAACAATGTCTTTAAGCTATGTCGTGGGATGTCGTGGGCTTATTTTTCTAGAAGGAAAAGTCTCCGGTCTTTAGAGAAATGAAAGCGCACTAATCTACTTTTGCGCCGAGTGCCTCAGGACTACCTATAGGGACGTTTAAACGTGCCAGTTGGTTCGCCGTTCGCGTTCTCAAAACTGCACACTTATCCAATTGTAGAGGAAAAGAGCGAAAGACGAACCGACTAACTGTGTTGCATTTTTCCATCGCTTCGGGCTCCAGATTTTATGATCATTTACACATGGTCGCGAGACTTTGTGAACTAGCCTGGGATGTGAAGTCTTTTCAGACAGCAGTTCTGTCATTTATTACAGCTTAGTAATGCTTACAATGCCGAGGTGCTTATGCGTGTGAAGTGCGGCCTGGGTAGTGCTGGTAAATATGATGGGGTGTACAGTGATGCTTGAAAGTTTGTGAACCCTTTGAAGGTTATACATTTACCTGTACATTACATCTCCGGCATTTGGCGGACGCACTTATCCAGAGCGACATACACTTATCTCATTTATACAACCGAGCAGTTGAGGGTTAAGGGCCTTGCTCAAGGGCCCAGCAGTGGCGGTATATTTGGCAGTACTGGGACTTCATGACCTTCCGATAGGTAGTCCAACATCTTAACCACTGAGCTACCACTCAGTACCACTTATATGTTTCTATATATGTCCTAAAAGTAGATAAAGAGAACCCAATTAAACAAAGGAGACAAAAATATTATACTTGGTCATTTGCTAATTGAGGGAAATGATCCAGTATTACGTAACTATGAGTGGTAAAAGTATGTGAAGCTTTGCTGTCGGTATCTGTTGCGACCCCCTTGTGCAGCACTAACTGCAGATAAACGCTTCCGGTGAGTGTCGATCAGTCCTGCACGTCCGCAGCTTCCTCTCTGGGATGGTGGTGGGTTTCCTCACATGACCTGCTTGCTGCGACAACATTTCTATAGGATTAAGGTCGGGACTTTGACTTGGCCACTCTAAAACATGAACTTTATTCTTCTTTAACCGTTCTTCGGTAGAACGACTTGTGCACTTGGGGTCGTTGTCTTGCTGCATGGCCGCTTTCTCTTGAGATTCAGTTCACGGACAGACGTCCTGACATTTTCCTTTAGAACTCGCCGGTATAAGCCCTCATTCATTGTTCCATCGATGATGGCGAGCCGTCTCGGCCCAGGTGCAGCAAAACAGGCCCAAACCATGACGCTACCACCACCATGTTTCACGGATGGGATAAGGTTCTTATGCTGGAATGCAGCGTTTTCTTTTCTCCAAACATAACGTTTCTCATGTAAGCCAAAGATGGAGAGCCGTGGCTTTCTCCTTGTAACCCTGGCACGCACACCATTGTTGTTCAGTGTTCTCCTGATGCTTGATTCGTGAGCATTCAAAATCCAGGGCAGAGGCTGTCCGCACACTGAATGAGACCAGACCACTGAGGTCTTATCAAAATATTTATTTATTGCTTTAAACTTCCATAGGGTGAAAAGTGCAAAGATCAGTGAACAAACCAGACCAGTGAGCAGACGTTTTAGCCTACAGGTGAAGCGTCCGTCCCTTTTTGACCTGGCGGACTGTCACACATTTCCTCCATCTGTACACAATCTGTCTGTCTGTGGATCGGTGGAGTCCAAACTCTTTAGAGATGGTTTCGTAACTTTTTCCAGTCTGACGAGCATCGACGGCTCTCTTTTTCTGAGATCCTCAGAAATCTCCTTTGTTCATGCCGTGATACACGTCTACAAACCTGTGTTGTGAAGATCAGACTTCAATAGATCCCTGTTCTTTAAATAAAACAGGGCGCTCACTCACACCTGATTATCACCCCATTGATTGACCTGCCTCTAATTTCACCTTCAAATTAACCGCTCATCCTAGAGGTTCACATACTTTTGCCACTCACGGATCTGTAAAATTGGATCAAAATTTTCTTCAATAAATGAACGGTATAAATATTTTTGGTCTCATTTGTTTAATTTCATTCTCTTTGTCTACTTTTAGGACTTGTGTGATAATCTGATGTTTTAGGTCGTATTTATGCAGCTATGTAGAAAATGATCAAGCATTACTGTACAGACCGGGTAATAACAGATTGATTCAGGTTGCCAGATTGGATGTACAGTATTCTGTGTGAAACATGATCTAAGATGGTTCAGGATTGAAAAAGTTGAACCGATTTTTATTATTTTTTAAAGCGATACCTTTTGAGACCTTGTGGTATATAGTCGTAAAACATTGAAAATCTTAAAACGTGCCGTTTATTTTCTTTTTCCATGCTATTTTTAGCTGAGAAGCTTCGATGGGTGAAATTTTGGTGCGTGGTTAGTTATACCTGAAGTGTCCTGACACATTTTGGTTTGCAGTGTTCTGAAGCCTGATTTCCAGGACGCTTCCCTGTGAACGGGCTTCTGATACTTCCACAGTGTCCGATAAGGTGCAGTACAGTAGTTATGTGCTTTATAGTAGTTCTGGCCTTTTTTTGGCTAGGAATCCCTGACCCCCATCCGACCCCACTCCAACAATCTCCATGTTAAGACACATGTTCCGGGTCGGCGTGTCACCATGACTATGTTTATTGGACGATATGTTGTCCCAGAAATAACTGCGACAGTAAATACACAATATACACAGAGCGGTTCGAGGACCGACTCCAGACCAGAACCCTGACAGCGGAAAATGTCTAATAGTGTAGCTTTAAATATATTTACGAGGAGCAGACTTCACGCACTGAACATGGATGTTTATTGTATTTGTTTACGACGTGGACAGGCTAACGGTTGTTTTTTGCACACAGTCTGTAAAATGAACTGAAAATGAATGACTTTTAGTTCATCAGGTGGTAAATTGATTTGCTCACACGTGTGTTCCTAAATTCTGTCATAATTCACAAACTCAAGCTATGGCACATTAATGTTACCATCTCTTTAAAAAAAAAAAAAATTCTAGACTTTGTAGATGAGTTATCAGCGACGCCGTTAAGATGTACGTTGCTTTTTACCGCATGTACAGTATGCAGTACGTGTTGGTACTGTTACTTTGTCAGGGTGTGTGTATCCATGCAGGCGTTGTTCACCTTCTCCCCGTTCGCCCTCCATCTGTCAATCCTCCTGTCTGCATTAGCAGAATCCTGGTAGACATCTTATTGTGTTAAGTGCTTTTGGGAGCGTGTGTGTGTGTGTGGGAAGAGATATATTGCGCTGATGTGAGTACACTTGATGTCGTAATTCCTGGCCTAGCTCCGTTTAGTGCTGCTTAGGGTAGCACTTGTGTCAGCACTGGACTTTTTTTTTTGTTTTGTTTTGTTTTGTTTTTTGCGAGCAGTCAACTGAGTGAGCGAGAGATTGGGGAATGGGGAAATCTAAAATAGGCGCTTTAGATGCTTGATCAGGTGACGGAGAGAGAAAGTAAATGTAGCAGAAACACACACGCAATTGGTTTTACCATGTTTTTGAGCTGCTATATTTGATGTGTATTACTATAGCTGAATGATCTGGGCTGTTTTTAGTAATATTTTTTTTTTTTTTTGTGGAAAAACACTTTAATTTATGGGGACCTGCCTAGCGTCCCCACAAGGTCAACATAGTCACATATTCCCATTATTATACACATATTTAGTCTTCACAAGGTGTTAAAAACCGACGGGATGCTATTATGTTGATAAAATTGTTTTTGGACTCATTTGCGTATACACACACACACACACACACACACACACACACATTCTGTAAGGGTGTTCCAAGGCTGCGTAATGTAGATAAGCCTAATTTCACACTGCAGGCCTGGGTTGCAAATCTCGAACCATTAAGGACTTTTAGATAAAGCTGTTAAAAGGTTCCCTTCACACTGCAACACTACGGTGTTGTCTGCCGACGTCTGATACCTTCAATGTGTGAAAACACCCCATTGATAGTGAAAGCATTTCTGTAGATATAGCCTGTAAATAGGAAATGTGCCACTATCACTAAAACTGGCAGCACGGCACACCGCTAGTAGAATCCCTAAGAATACCGAAGAATTTCAGTAGTTTGTGTAATGTAATGTAAACGTAAGATCAGTGTCCAAGTTTTGCGTGATATAATTATATTATCGAACCTCCACAATATTACATTACCGTGACATCCAGCGATATTTAGTCCAAATTTATTATGTAAGGTTTAAAACACGTAGCCGTTAACTGACGTAACCTGGAAGCCCCGCCCACTCCCCTTCATTTCACATGCGCTTTGGCTTGTGACCATGCCTGAATTGCCGTAATTACTACATGACGACCCGGACGTACTACTCGGTGCCGTTCACATCCCCGGACTCGGAATTATGCGTGTCTCTTCTTGAGATGCACGTGTTGAGATCGGCAAACTACATCATTCAGTCCCTCCAGAGTTTAGCGATTTTGTGATTGGAGCAGTTCACGCGAAATAAGGCAAACGCCGCGATGTTCGCAGGAGCTTGAAATTTTTCAGAACAAACACAGATTTTCCAGAGATTTGGGCCAAGACATGTCAAGTGATGTCATCACCACACGCATTCAGCCAAAGCCCTCTTCAATTCACGTGCGTCAAACACGAGTACAGCTAAAAGGTCTCATTTACCAACAAACATCACTGTGAAAGAGTGCGCAAAACTATTTTGTGCAATCGCAGTTTCGCCAATTCACGCCGTTTTCTGCTCGGCGAATAGCATGGCGACATTTGAAGAAAAAAAAAAAAAAAGACAACCTGTAGCAAAATCAAGCATTTTTGGCTGCAACAATCACAAAAAACTCTGAAATCCTGCACAAATTCCTGCTCATAATTACAACATTAAATCACATTTTTTATGCTATTGTTAAATTTCGAAGAACACGGGTAACAATAACATTGTTTATTAATAACGCAGGCGTCGTTAATGTGTTGTTGCACACCTAAACAAACAACAACATATCAACAATGCCTGCGTTAATGGCAGCGAGTTTTAAACATTATATATCACTGGATGTCATGACAATGTAATATTGTGTAGAGTCGATTAATATCATTATCTCACGCAAAACCTTTATTAATAGGCACTGTTTCAAAGTGGGTGCAATGTTTACTTATAAACAAAGTATGTCAAAAAAGCCAACAAATTCCATGGGGTGTACTTATTTTTTCACATGACTGTAACTACATTTTACTGCTGAAGTCGCCGCCATTTTGATTGTCTCTTTGCTAGGGAAAAAATAGGAAAACTAGGAAAATTCCTACTTTGCGAGTTGTAATTACGAGTTCTACGAGGACGTGAACGCTTTTTACATTTGGAAACTCGTAATTATGACACGGCATGAACGCTCTTGACTCCTCCTTGCTTTCAGTCAGGGTGAACGGAGAATGTTTCGAGTCCATTGACGTGAGATAAAATCAGTGTAGGTTTGACTTGGCTAACAGTAGAAAAGCTGACTGTGTGTTTAACATTAGTTAACCGCATTTATTAGGAACGCCACCGAACCATTTAGGCTAAAATGATAAAAATTGGTTTGAGCTAGAAAGAACAAAAAAGAGTGAAGATTTCGACCTAAAAAGATGAGAAGCAGGACAAAAGCAAAGTGTCAAATCACTTCATACCAATAATAATTAATAAATAATTAGAAAGCCCAACACAGAACATTTAAAATGACCGCTAATTTCATCTAACGATCCCGGGTTGAATATCTGCCCTGCGTTTAATCGCGTCCTACGTGGTTGTGATTAGCTGAAAAAATAAAAAAAAAGACTGACCTCTTCTAAGAAGAAGGGCCGATTCCTTAATGGTGGGTTTGCATGAAGGCTACTAACAGCGTATAAAACGAGGCAGGCATACTCATTCCCAGCAGTAATATGAGCTGCACAGTCTCTACATGCTGTTATTCCAACAGTAATCACTGGTGAGATCTGATACCGCAATGTGGCGCTCAGCTGCCAAGTAATCGATTACGTTTAAGGCTGCCACAGCCAACTGAGGTTGGTGGGAAATTTAGTGCTACTCGGAAATGATTACAGTTTACGAAATCCTGACTGTTGAAACATTTTTTAATATTAAACTCCTCGGTAAAAAAGAATGGGTCAAGCCCAAAAATATTAAGCTTTTATTGGTTTCAACAACAGTTCATTGGTCAGGAAATGAGTGAGAACTCAACAACGAGATAAAGTAAGTTAGTATGGGATAGCTTTTCCCTTTGATCAAACGCTGGCACAGGAGCTCTGAGGAGTGCATTTGTTTAATTCTTGCTAATTTCCCGAACAATGATTTGTTGTTAAGACCATTTAAAAGCTTAATATTTTGCCATTTTGGGAGGTCGTGACGTCAGCTTCAGGTGTGAGCTGGTCTTGGGAGGCTGTGCCATCGGCTTCAGATAGGAGCTTGACTTGGAAGGCTATCTCGTCGGCCTCTGCCGTAAGCAGAACTTGGTAGGCCGTGGCGTTGAGCTCAGACAGGAACATGGCACGGGAGACCGTGCGATCGGCCTGTGGCAGGTACATGGCTTGGGAGGCCGTCCCGTCGGCCTGTGGCAGGTACATGGCTTGGGAGGCCGTCCCGTCAGCCTCTGGCAGGTACATGGCTTGGGAGGCCGTCCCGTCGGCCTGTGGCAGGTACATGGCTTGGGAGGCCGTCCTGTCGGCCTGTGGCAGGTACATGGCTTGGGAGGCCGACCTGTCTGCCTCTGGCAGAAACATGGCTTGGAAGGCTGTCCAATCGAACTCGGCCAGGAACTTGGCATGGGAGGTCACCTCGTCGACCTCTAGCAGGAATGTGGCTGGAGAGACCACTTCATCTGTCTCACACTGGGGCTCAGGAGATGAGGTTGTCACGTTAACCTCCGGCTGAGACCACCTCGTAGGTCTCAGGCTGGAGCTCTGGTCACCATGTTGACCGCCGGCTGGAGGTTGGCAGGGGAGATCACCTCGCGAGTTTCTCTGGAGATGAGGGGCTGGAACTCCGCAGGGGAGACCACTTCGTGGGTCTCAGGCTGGAGCTCTGGAGATGTGGTCACCACGTTGAACTCCAGCTGAAGCACTGCAGGGGAGACCACCTTGTTGGTCTCAGGCTGGAGCTCCAGCCTCTGGCAGGAACATGGCTTGGGAGGCCATCCCGTCGACCTCAAGCAGGAATTTTGGTGTGGGCGATTGCCTCGTCGACCGCTAGTAGGAATATGGCTGGAGAGACACTTCATCGGTCTCACACTGGGGCTCAGGAGATTACTTTGCCATGTTGACCTCCGGCTGGAGCTTGGCAGGGGAGACCACTTTGCGGGTCTCAGCCTGGAGCTCTGGAGATGTGGTCGCCACATTGACCTGGAGCTCTCAGGGTTGAGATGGATGCAATCGCAGTTAAAGCTTTTATTTAAAGACCCAGGCAGACAAATCCAAAACAAAATCGTGAAGACAAAATCGTGGTCAAAAACAGGCGTGAATAAGGCAATCAGCAAACAGGGTAGACAGGGCAAAGGCAGAACACGAAAACCGAGCAACTGGGAACAAGATCAAAGAACCAGAAACGAGTACAGAGGCTTGGTAACGCACTGGCGGCAAAACACACAACCGATATTTCGCCCTGACCAAAGACACACGGGGGTTTAAATATACAACGAAAAGTAAGGTGAAACATAAACAGCTTTGAATAATGATGACATGTGGGAGACGACCAATAGCAAGACAGGGGCGGAGACGTGACTTAAAACATAAAACACGTTTTACTTTTGTCAAAAAGTAAACAAAGTATGACATCCCGGAAGTGCGTGCTGTCGCGCTACAGGCTGTTAGAGTGCTGCTCGCCCCGGTGCTCAGCACGAGGGGAAATCTCATAAAAACACGAACAGGATAGCTTTTCATATTTATGATTTTAAAAAAAACTAATAAAGAAACATAATATAGTCAAAAATAAAACCGTAAAATAATATTAATTAGTATAAAGTATTATAAATAGGCATTATATCTTGGCAAATAATAGTGCAGAAAGATATAATAGCCTTTACAGAAAGAAGAAAACAATAACAATATAAAACATTTTTAAAAAATCTAATATAAAATGTATATATTAAAAAAAAAAATGTCCAATAATTAAAATAATATCAGTCGAGTACAAATAATGTGGCAGTAAAAGTAAGGTGAAAAAGTGTTTTTAGGTGTTTTTCTTTAAAATCGGTGATTGATGTCTGATGAATGTTTAATAGCGATGGCTGCCTCACTCTTTTTACATTTCACACACAGAATATGGAGAAGGCAGTAGGGCTGGGCGATATATCGATATAATATCGATATCGTGATAAATGTTTACGCAGTATACTTTACTGAGATATCGTTGATACGGTGATGTAAAACGTTTTTATTAATTACAATTTAAATGGCATTGAATGGATGCCGACTGGCCCCCTGTCCAGGGTGTACCCCGCCTTGTGCCCGATGCTCCCTGGGATAGACTCCAGGTTCCCCGTGACCCTGAAAAAGATAAGCGGTATAGAAGATGGATGGGATGAATGGATGCCGTTGATTTTGAATCTTCTTTGTTTCTGTGGGCATTAAAGAAAAGTATTGTCAAACTCGGTTGAACCCTTTTTTGTTTATTTTACTACTGTTTGTCAGCTAAATTATATATCTTGATACCCAGCGTGTATGTACAACGCATGTCTTAGGACTGGGGGAGGAAACTGGAGTACCCGGAGGAAACCCCGGGAGAACATGCAGCATTCGAACCCCCAACCTCAGATGTGCGAGGCAAACCTCTTAACCACTAAGCTACCGTGGGAGAAGCGCTAAATGAGTTCAGGCATTCAGGGATGTATGAAGGTTCTATACAAGTTCAACTGTTAAATCTCTCTCTCTCTCTCTCTCTCTCTCTCTCTCTCTCTCTCAGGATGATGCACTGGGCGAGCCGTATAGAGAAGGAACTGGATAAAGTTCTACCACAGGTCACAGGAGTCCACCAGATGAAAGCAGTAAGTCTTACTGCTTGGCTGTTACACTTGTGCTAATGGATTTGCATTTTATTCTAAGTACCATGAGAATAATAGTTTATTTTTTTTATATTAGGTTTCCTTCAAAAGCATAAATAAATTAGAACTAAATAAATAAATTCTGGCTTTTTGATTTGGGCCAGAAATTTCCTCGCTGTACAGTATGATCCGCTGGCTGTGTTAATTGATTGGTGCTCTCTGTGTTTCTGAATGACGGTGACAGTCATTATTAGTCATTGCCTGCCTCCTGAGACTGTCGCTTCTGTCTACACAACTCGCTAACGTTCTTCCTCGCACACACTCACACTGCATCTCTTTTGCGTCCCTCAGTATGGGAGCCTGATACTCGGCATATGGTTTGGCACCACAGTTTGTGCGTGTGTGTGTGAGAGAGAGCTCACAGTCTTCAGAGGTCTTTAGCATTTGCTTTTGCAGCAGCAGCGTTAATTGCTAACAGTTTGCGGGGTGTAGAAATGACACCAGACTAAGATGAGAGTTTTTCTCAGGGGCGTTATGACCGGGATTGTCATGGTTAGCTCTATAAAATGCATATTAGATTAATCTGATCTGTTTGTTTGTTTATTTTTTTTTATTTAGCGGTATGACTGTCCATGACGATTCGGGTTTAAAGTCCTACGTAAACTAGCCTCTTGTAACAGCAGCACATAATAACGACCTGGACCTAAACGAATATTGAGACCAACAACAGATTCTGTGTACGTGTGATCTAGAGGTGTATTATTCAAGCCTCCGAGAAGAAACTCCTTCCACGCTACTTATTCATCTTCAAAAGCGCTCGGCTCGTTTCCATCCCTAGCCGATCCAGTCGTAGATGCTGTAGCGCCATCGCTATGACAACGACGTCTTCGCACATAGAAGCTAAACTTTAAAAAAAAAATATAAATAAATAAATAGTGCATTCAGGAAGTAAAATAGTTTGTTCAGAATCTCTCGGTGCAAAGGAAAATAGGTGTATGCGTTTGTTCCCACTGAGAAAAGCACAAGACGTTTGTCACCGTGACAACACAAAAGCCCAGTTCGAACAACAAAATTGAAGGAAGTAGGAGGTAGAAACCGAGTCAGTGGCGTCATTCAGGCTGCAGCTTTTTACAGCGTAAGCCCTGAATGTTTTGCACAGTGTCATGACTATGTAGTCCACACTCTGTGGACCGCACTGAATCTCCTCTCCACGTTATATAATCACACGGCACTCGATATAAAAACTCGGTCTATATCCACAAGATACCAGATATACGTCTGCATTTGTGCTTCTAAGTATTTTATTATAAACAAATAATGTGTGGTTAGCGAAATTAAACGCGTCGCTTTGACGCCGCCTGGTAGATTGAAAGAGACTGACGTTGAAAATATGTCGTGTTGACGCGGCGTTTGTTTTCACGTTCGAGTGATTTTGCTAAACGGGAAATAGTCATATGTTATGCTTTAAAAATCATTTCTTTCTGACCATGTGATGTGAAGGTCGGTTTGGTTTCATTCAACAGGAATCCATCCATCCGTCCATCCATTTTCTGTACCGCTTATCCTACACAGGGTCGCGGAGAGCCTGGAGCCTATCCCAGGGGACTCGAGGGACGGGACACTCTGGTGTGCCCTGATAACCCATAACCCACCGATTGTGCCCTGCTAACCCATCGCAGGGCACAGTCGAACACACACTCGCACACTACGGGCGGTTTGGAAATGATCAAATCAGCCGACTACGCGTGTCTTTGGACCGGGGGAGGAAACCGGAGTACCCGGAGGAAACCCCCGCAGCACGGGGAGAACGTGCAGAACACCGCACACACAGGGCGGAGACGGGAATCGAACCCCCGACCCCGGAGGTGCGAGGCGAACGTGCTCACCACTAAGCAGACCAAAGAACTAAAAGGGAAAACAAAATTATTTCGGTGCTCTTACGTGCAGCAGATATTATGCGCAGCAGTGGACCTCTTCTGTGTCCCACAACTTTCCCCTGCCCACTCATTTCACCTCGTGTGTTTTGGAAACTAATGATGTCATCATTGACTAAAACTTTCTGAACGAGTGCGGACCCGAGTACCAGCCGCGTTCACGTTCACGGGAATCGCGGCTCCGTTCCAGTGCACCCGAACTCGGACCACCCCCTACAGGATGTCACGGGTTTGTTACCGTAGTGCGCTTCCTGGCTCGCAAGACCGCGTTCACATTACCGATTTTTCATGCAAAGGCTACTCTGTTTCAAACTAAACTGCCAGTGTGAAAGCCCCCAAAATCCCACAACCATCTGGGTCCGGAACCAACAAAGCAAAATCGTCCATGCTCTCTTGGAGGGTGGGGTGTCGTACTAAAGACACTCGCCAGTCGTGTGCGTCTGTGAGGTTGTATATGTGGAAGGGAGCAGATAGCGCGCTCGTCCGAGTGCGTTACGCCGCCATGTGTAGTATATGCCGTGTGTGGTAGCTGTTATATGATAGCGGAGAGCTGGCTGGTGGATGGGAGGTCACAGGTGACTAAATTGGGGAGAAAAGTGGCGGAAAGGCTTTCCACAGTGTGTATGTGTGTGCACCAGACAGCATGGGAAATATCTGGCTAATTTTCAGTGTTGGCTTTTTCTGATGAAGTAAATGGTTTTACGGCTGATAAATATCCACTTTTCTATCCATAAATGTCCATCCAACACTAACGGGCTGTCACGAAGAGACAACGCGTCTCTTAAGTGCTAAAGAGAATTCGAATTCAAGATCTCACGCATGTAGTGTAGCAGACTCGATCGCCTAGCACCGCTTCCCACCGGCCATGGAGAGAGTACTCGGAAGTCAAGGCAACAGCAGTCAGACTGGTCGACATGTTCTAGCTTCGGTAATGCTTGCTGTGCACCCGTGCCTGTGGCCAGAGCAGCTTAATCACTTGCTCTTTCACAATAATGACGGGGAGTGCAGAAGCTAAATGACGCTTGGATTTGCTATACAGTGAAAAGAAAACCGAAGTTTCCGATATACGAGGTCACCCCAGTGACTTCAACGTCAAACAGCTCCTCAGAAACACCTCAGCATGTGAATCCGTGCCATTGTTTCCAAAGGATGTCGGATATATTCAGAATAAACACGACGGCCTGCTCTACTTCCCACAACTTTTTTCCGAAGAAGAAACTCCCCTCCCCAACCTCTCTCTCTCACACACACACACACACACACACACACACACACACACACACAAAGATGAAAGCCACCATCTGGATCATGCTTATTCAAAACTCACTTTGAAGACTTCATCCTGGGTAAAGTCCTACCATGCATTGCAAATCCATTTCTTGTCAGAAATGTCACCGAATTCTCAAAGGAGGATCTGCCCATGGGCCAGTGCTGCTTCTCAACAAACCGAGTTGATTGAATGGCAAGAAATCCTTGCCGTTCTCTGCTCCGCTCTGGACAAGAAGGGATACCGCACTAGATAGTGCCGTCTTGCACAAGATGGCGCTTCACGTTCTCATCACGTTCGCCGTAACGTAAACCCGCGCACTAGCATTTTCAGCTGCACGGTGAAGGACCCGCACGTTAGCCGGCACACTCATGCCTACTCACCTCACCCGATCTCGTTCCGTCTTTCGCCCGTCCCGCGTCATCTCGTCGTCGGTCCGCGTTCGTCTCCATCAGCGTCACGTGACACGTTCCGGCCGCGCTCCTTGTTAGCACGGTATCTCAAGAGCGGGTTTATATGAAGCGATCATTTCATAGGCCGGGACAAGCTCCAGGTTCCTCGGGACCCTGTGTAGGATAAGCGCTGGAGAAAACGGATGGATTTTTCGATTTGATCCACACAGGGTCAAAACCACAGGTTCAAATGGAAATATAGCTTCCGTCCCGTCCGTCATGCGAAGAAGTTAACGGCACCGTCGTGACGAGGAACCGCGAGAGGGATTTTCAAAACGCTACGATTTTCGCCATCAGCCCAGCCATCCCGTCAAGAACGCATGGTCGGATGTTAGATTTTGAAATTGATCCGAACGGGGTCAAGGTCACAGCAAGGTCGAATGTCTGGGCGGGGGGACATTTTAGAACGTTTTTTTTTTTTTTCCCTTCAATCGCGTGCTTCGTGTTTGAAGATATTTCCGGCGCACAAATCACAAGAAGAGCAAGGCGGACTGGACTGGTCAAGTTGTTGGGACTTGTATCGTCGTACATCACATGTACATACACCTGTTAGTTATATACAGTGTGTATGAGGAAAATATTGGACTCAAATAAAACTGTAAAGCATCCCAGCAAAAAAAAAAAGAAGCAGCTAAGTATCAATAATTGCATGTTTCGTTCATTATACACGGACATTTTTGAACTTTTTCTCTGACAGGTGTCAACAATTCTAGCGATTACTCGATTATCCGCTCCTTTATTCACGGATCTAAAAGTAATAAGACGAATGATAACGCAAGTAAGGCTTGTTTTTCTAATCTTCACCACTCTATTCATCTCTGCAGCATGCGGGGTTTTTTTCTTTTTGGTCTTCTATTCTCAGCTTGTGCACATAGCTGGCAAGAAATGATATGGGAAGCGAATACGTCTCCCGGTTAATGAAGCAATTTCCCTGTTTAGCTGTGTTTGTGTCTTTTTGTGTTTGCATAGCTTTGGGGAGGGGGAGAAAAAGAGCAGGTAGACAGATGGGACAGGCAGAATAGAGCTAGTACGTTTGCACATGAAATAGTTGTATGGGGAGGTGTGTGTGTGAGAGAGAGAGAGAGAGCGAGAGTGCGCGCATTTATCTCCAGCCCAAACAGGAGTCATCACAGGGTGTGCTAAATGGCCCAGCATGTGCAGAAAAAGTCATTTTCTAACTGGATGCCTCTCCCCGTACGTGCATCTGATAGAAATCTTCCCAGGGCTACAGCGGGCCGCTAACAAGATGCTCTCCCTCCACTTCCTCTCTTTCTTCATGGCCAGTTTATTCCAATATTTTCCCCTTTCCCTTAAAAAGTTCAGGTTTGAAAATAATTGAAAGTGTGTTATTTTTCCTCCCTAAGTAACTTCTGTGAAACTAAAATAGAAAGGAAAGGAAAGCGCGGCTGCATGGCGTGTGGCATATCTGCGAACTCGCTTCATGCTTCTGTTGCTCCGAGAATGGCAGCCAGGCCGAGCAGAATCCCAATTAAATTATCTAAAGAAGAAAGAGCAAATAAGCGCTTTAAAACGTAACCTCCGAGGACGCTTCAGGAGGACCAGACGTACAGTGCCGTTCTTCCTTCTTGTAACTGCATACCGTAGCTATTAATTTCACCGCAGTTACTGAAGAGCTCGCTTTAACTGTGATGAATAACTGCACGTTTATGGAGGTAAAGGAACATGTAGTGGAAATGGGAAGTGGAATGTCTTTTGAGATGAAGTACGTTGTGATTATCATGTTAGCAGCATGGTAATGTTAATGAGCGGATGTGGATCAGGTGGTAGAGCGGGGTGTACGCTCATCGTAGGGTCGGCGGTTGGATTCCCGGCCCGCGTGACTCCACATGCCAAAGTGTCCTTGGGTAAGACGCCGAACCCCAAGTCGCTCCCGATGGCAAGTTAGCGCCTGGCATGGCAGCTCTGCTACCGCTGGTGTGTGTGTGTGTGTGAATGAAAACCAGTGGTTAAAAAAAAAGCACTATTTAAGTGCAGACCGTTTACCACTATACGCAAGCAAAGCTGGAATGTATCCGGGAGCCTCGTTTTCCGCCGGATCACTCGCCCTGAATGAAATGGAGACGATAAGGTTTTCATTTGACTCGCGCTTGTAGAATGCTAGTCATGAACGTTATGTAAGGAATCGCACACGCCAGACCGCGCCGTTGTTCGAAAACAACGCACAGCGGAGATCGGGGGGGAGGGTCGAGGGAGGGACGGAGTTCCCGACGGAACTCGTAACCGAGACTTACAGTGCTTACGACCGCCGTACACGTCAAATAAACGTGTTTAACGCACGCACGTCCGTAACGTAAAACAAGATTGACATAGAGCAGAATTTACTTTATGCGCTCGGTAAAAGGAAGAGTATAAAAGCCTCAAAACTTGTATAGTATAAAACATCGGCAGTTTTAAGAATTACTTTTCTTATATATATTTATATATTTTTAAAAAATGTATGTTTATTAGTCTTAGTCCACCGTACAAGTCCCTGTGTACGAGCAGTCACTACGTATAAGAACAATAATGTATTCAAACAAGAACAGTGTAACCTGAAGGATAGGTGCATATGAAGCCAGAACCACCCGCGCTGTCGTATGAGCACAGTGCACACCTTCTGGCCGACTTCTGATTCGATTCGAGCGTTCAGTGTGTGTGTGTGTGTGTGTGTGTGTGTGTGTGTGTGTGATTTGCTTGTATCCAGATGTGTGAAATTATATCACTGTGGCTGAAGCCGGTGCAGTGTGTCGGTGAGAGTGTGTTCAGTAGCCATGATGGAATACTGTTTATCTAACAATGATGCAGAACAAGGGGGAGGGGATATTCCTCTCTCTGTCAGTACTGTTAGATAAACATTCTTCGCGTCAGACCCCGCCCCCCCAACACACACACACACACACACAATCTAACAAACTGTACCTACATCTGCAGCAGTGATATAAATAGAACAGCGAACACTTACAGGGCCATTTTTCCAGCTCTCTGTGTGTGTGTTTGTGTGTACACGTGTGTGTGTGTGTGTGTGTGTGTGTGTGTGTGTGTGTGTGTGGGAAGACGAGATGGAGATTAGACAGAGCAGATGCATATGCTTTATTCACTGAAGCCAGAAGAGCTGTTGTTCTAAGAGAGAGGAAGTGAGGAGTAGGAGTGGAGAGACAGAGCACCGGGTGAAAAAGAAGGCGGAGCTCAGCGCTACAGGAACTAGGATCGTTCAGCCGCTGTGCCGTTCAGAACGGAGCCGTCACCGTATACATTTAGACTTGAATGATAACGATTAGGTCTGAAGTGATATTCTGATCAAAGTGGCACTGAGCAGTTAGGTTAAATGAGACTTTTTCTTATAAATATTTCCCCCTCAAGCATGCACATTTAGCGAAGATAATTAAAGCATCTTTTATCTTCCAGAAAGTGTGTTTAGTGTGTGTGTGTGTGTGTGTGTGTGTTATTATACAGTAGCTTTAGGCCCTAAAGCCAACGTAAAATAAGAAATATTGAAAACAACCCATCTATAATGGTTCCTCAAATGCATATGCAAATTGTGCTCTCTACATGAGGTATTCATTTCTACCCTGTGTGACTGTATTCGTCTCTACTCTGCGCGCGTTCCTGCTCGGCGCGGCGGCGCGCGTTCCTGCTCCACGCGACTTTATTCATTTCTTCAGTGCGTGCCTGTATTTGTATGTTTCGACATGTTGAATCTATACCTCGAATCTCTGGTGGGATTTGAAGAAGGCAGTTGCATCACGCGAACCCAAGAATATTACTGAGCTGGAGGCTCATGATTTCGAGACTGGAGACGTCATGATCATTTTCAGTTGAATTTGGGGAAACCACTGGAAGCGTTCGTCGTGTTGAACTATTCCAATCGCTGCTGTTTGATTTGTTCATCGCAAAACAGACGGAAGTCTGTACATCTTGACAGTGAACCTGACGTGCAGTGGGGGTTGAATCATTTTGATCGCAAACTGTATGCAAGTAGTAATGCCCACCATCTGACCAATCAGATTTGAGCGTTCAGCCGTGCTCCGGTATAAAGACATTAATATGAACTTGAACTCTTAATTCAGAGTGAAGAGCCTAAATAAAGACTTCTCACACATTAAAGAGATTTGCTCTCGTAATTCATTAGACCGTGACATTTAACTTTGTATTAACTTGTGACACTCCATTTAACAGCAATAACTCATCACTTCACAGTTTGCTTCTACGGCCAGTTATCGGTGTCTGACATCTTGCCGGAGGGAATTTACTAAATTACTTTTTTCTTCTTCTTTTTTTTTTCTTTCTTTTTTTCTTTTCAAAACTTCCCAGATCCCCAGGTCAGCATTTCAGCGTGACCCGTTCAGCTCTGTATACGTCATCCGGTGAAGTCTATTTCAATTTAGATTTAATTGCTTTAGTCAATTTCTGTGAAAGTTCTACATATACCTCGATAGCCCTTTATTCCCTTTGAAACCATATTTTGATAGGAAACTAGTTGAGGTCCTGATGACATGAAATAAAAATATTAAAAGGCACGGTGTAATAGTGGTATTTTTTTTTTGTGTTACTTTTACGTTGCCATTGGTCTGTGAAGGTTAAGATATTACTTTAACGGCTCAGTGTTGAGATTACAATTGCAGTTTTAAATCTTTTTTTTGAATTGAATCGCTCTCTGGACTCCACCCCGACTCGGCCGTTAAGGACACGGACTCGAATCCAACTCGGCCCGCTTTGGACGCGGACTCGATCGGTTAAGGACGTGGTCTCGACTCGAACCCGACAAAGATGGACTCGGATCCAGCACTAGCCTTTCTTAATAGACTCACTTGGATGCTTGAGTTTTCAAACCGACGGCCCGATATCCTTCGTCAAACATTCCTGGACAATTCTTCCCTCGGTGACGTCAGATCGCTCTGGGCTAGAGTTAGAAAAACACTCCAATTCAGGCATGATCACTCCACCCTGCTTGACGGTAAGGATTTGTTTGTTTGGGGGTTTTTTTTGGTACTATGCTGTATTATCTCTGTCACAATTTGCCCCTGTCGTAATGCCTGGATAGTTTTGGACCGGCCATCGAGAACTTTTAAGGCGTTCCTTCAGAATGTGTCTGGCAAATAGCCAACCTTGTTCGTTTTTTTGACTCGTTGATTATATTTCTGCTTAGGGTTCTCTCTCGGGTATCTGTGCATCTGGCAGCTTGGGAGGTTTATAGATGTTATTTTTGATTAGTGTTTATTTTATCACCGAGATCACATTTCCTCCCTCTTCCTGTTGGTCGATGTGAACGTTACCCGGAGCTGCCGGCCTTAAAATCCGCGTTTGGATTTTAGACGTCGCGCTGCTAGCACACGATCGGCTGATGAGACGATCGCACGAATGTGCAGGCGTTCCTAATAAAGTGCTCAGTGAGTGTGACTTTAATGATCGTATATTTGATTTATTGTAACGTTATAATAAGAAATACTCGAGACATTTGTGATTCTATTCAAGGGATTTCCACTTGATGTCATATTTGCAGCGCTGGGTTTATTATCTTGCCGAGTGGACGTTAGTAGGTTTGTACAGTATTTTTCATGCTTATTTGAAAGACTGTCCACGTTCACACGCATTTGATCCAGTCACCAGAATAATATTTTCACCTGAACTGTACACTCGAGAACAGTATCTTTCATACTCGTACTGTAAGGAGATGTAGCTCAGAAAATCAGAGTGCAGTGATGGGAGCTTCTCAGCAGAAAGCTGCTCTCTGTAACTTATGACCTATCGGCTGCTTATGTATTATTCACGCTGAGCACAGTACACCGGACATAGCTGTTTTGTTTGTTTGCGCACGGTGTCTTAGTGGTCAGCACGTTCGCCTCACACCTCCAGGGTCGGGGGTTCGATTCCCACCGTGGCTCTGTGTGTGCGGAGTTTGCATGTTCTCCCCGTGCTGCGGGGGTTTCCTCCGGGTACTCCGGTTTCCTCCAGCAGTCCAAACACATGCAAGGTAGACTGATTGGCGTGTCCAAAGTGTCCGTAGTGTATGAATGGGTGTGTGAGTGTGTATGTGATTGTGCCCTGTGATGGATTGGCACCCTGTCCAGGGTGTACCCCGCCTTGTGCCCCATGCTCCCTGGGATAGGCTCCAGGTTCCCCGTGACCCTGAAGAAGATAAAGCGGTGTAGAAGATGCATGGATTATGGAATTAAAAACTACTATATGAATATGCAGACTAAGTCCTAATCATGAACCATGTTCACAATGTTTTATATATATATATATATATATGTGTGTATATAATATATATATATATATATATATATATATATATATATATATATATATATATATATAATATTATATAAATAATAGCATAAATAGGCACCGTCATAAAAAGGTCATTAAGAATAGGGCTTCCGAGAGAGGTTTTATAACGATAAGAAGGGAACGTGGTCAATGAGATGTGGCAAATATTACCTCCTGTTTTGATGCCATAAAAAATCATGTGACCAGCAATGGATGCGATAGCACTGATGGCAAAGCATTAAAATGCTTCAGATTGTTCCTGCCAGCCTGCTCTTGATTTACATCTACACTTAACTATCATTTAACCTTTTAATGATGAATAGATGATGTTTACACACCAGATCTCTTACTTCTGACCGATCATCAGTGCTATTAGTGCATGCTTTTATTGGGGTCCAAAGAGTTGTCAGGCGGCAGATATAGGACACGGATACAGGTAAACGAAAGGTTAATTAAGCAAGCTTGCAGGCAAATCCAAAATGTGAGACAAAAACAAGGTCAGCGAACAGGCCAAGCTCGGGCGATGTACGCCCAGCATAAACTGGGCTCGGCAAAGAGCAAAGACGAGGAAACCAAAACCAAGAGCAACCCAGAAGGGACTCTGACTGAATAGAAGGTAGTGAATTTGAGTCTAGGTGTGCACGATTAGTAATCAGGCGAGTTTGGACGTGTGTGACGGGAACAATGGTGCGCTCGAGTCATGTCAGAAAGATCGTATTTACGACATGAACGCTGCCACAAAGTCATAATTACGAGAGGGGAAACTCTGGATTTTCTTTGAGCTCAGAGTCGGGGGCGTGTCAGTAAGAAGGAATCGATGGACGCGACGTCCGCAGTTGACGGTAAATTTGTTGGAATTGAATGTTTACTCGTCTCAGAAGCCGATCGCAGTCATTACGTGTTTGCTATCTGCAGCAAGTTATAGTCGGGCTTTTTTTTTTATTTGCAATAAAACCAAGCTAGTTTCCTGCACAAAATAAGATGGCGTACAATTGTGATATGATATGTGGTGGTAAATTGTAGAGTGGCTTCATAAATTAATTAAAAACATTTATATATATAAAAAAGCAAAACACACCTGATTGGCATTCTTTCTTGTTAATTTTCTAGAAGTAGAGTTAAAAAAATCAATAAATTAAATAAAACCCCTTGCTGTTTTTTTTTGTAGTTAATTAAAAGAAGGTACACCATCAGCTTGCGCCGGCCAAAGTGACCCGAGCGTCATAATTACGACCCTCCCAGGAAGACTCGAACGCACAGTGAGAGTCCTGTTGGAGCCATGTTGGTAGGCCGCGCGGTGTTATGGGTACTGTAGTTGGACGCAGATTCCAGCGTAGACGTGACACACATACAGATGGTTGATGAAGCGTCTTCACACAGCAGGCAAAAGGCACGCTTTCTTCAAACGTGACACAAATTTGTTACTTGCATGCCTGCGTGAACTGCATTTTCATACGTGGTCCTGAAATCCCTACCTGATACGTTTCAATGCGACCTCTGTATGAACAAGCAGGTCAGAATTCATGCGACGTTTACGTCGATCCACCTCGACATCCGTCATGATTTCCTGCCTCTGGGAAGGAAGGATAACAGTGAAGGAGGGTTTCAGTGGCGGGATCGTGAGCTAACGGATCTTGTATACACTCTGGGTGATGTTGCTGTACAAGCAGAATTAGAAGGCGCATATCGCAACTGCTCCATGTTTGAAGAGATCCCAAAAGAAATGGCAATAGGAGAACCTGGCTACAGTGCCACAGGAAAGTTCAGAGTAAAGCAAAACTTAAAGAAACCAAGGACACGGACCGAGGATGTGGCCGCGGCCGAATAACGTGCCCTTTTTTATACGGCGAGCTTGAATGCATCACGCGACCCCTTGTTCATGCACCCCCGCGTGGAGCGTGATCTGTTCAGATTAATGTCAGATATAGGCCACGTTGAAAACATAGCGTGAACAGCCTAACAAATAAAGCGGATTTGGTCAGTAAATCGGATTTGGGCCACTTCTGCCTGCTGTTTGAACATAGCCTTAGTAATGTATTAGACCACCCTCTGAGTCATTTTTTCCACAAGATGTGGATGGGAGTGCACTCAAATAGAAAAGACCGAAATGTTTCAGATCAAGTCAAGTGGGTTTATATTGTCGTTCCTCTATATAGCTTGTAGACATTGGAACGACATGATGTTTCTTCAGGATCATGGTGCAGCACAGAACAGTACGCAGGACTACATGAAGGCAAATACATGACCGTGTGATTCGAGTGCAGCACAATAAATACACAGGACAACACAATAAATACACAGGACAGTAAATACATTGTTTTTTAAAAAAAGCACAAGTATAGCAGCGAAAATGAGTTCCATAGTATAACATGACTGATGCTGCTATGTAAAGTGCAGTGTGTAGCGGTACTGAGTCTTACTGGGTTAGTGCAGTGTGTAGCGGTACTGAGTCTTACTGGGTTAGTGTACGTGTAGCGGTACTGAGTCTTACTGGGTTAGTGCAGTGTGTAGCGGTACTGAGTCTTACTGGGTTAGTGTACGTGTAGCGGTACTGAGTCTTACTGGGTTAGTGCAGTGTGTAGCGGTACTGAGTCTTACTGGGTTAGTGTACGTGTAGCGGTACTGAGTCTTACTGGGTTAGTGTACGTGTAGCGGTACTGAGTCTTACTGGGTTAGTGCAGTGTGTAGCGGTACTGAGTCTTACTGGGTTAGTGAACGTGTAGCGGTACTGAGTCTTACTGGGTTAGTGTACGTGTAGCGGTACTGAGTCTTACTGGGTTAGTGCAGTGTGTAGCGGTACTGAGTCTTACTGGGTTAGTGTACGTGTAGCGGTACTGAGTCTTACTGGGTTAGTGAACGTGTAGCGGTACTGAGTCTTACTGGGTTAGTGTAGTGTGTAGCGGTACTGAGTCTTACTGGGTTAGTGCAGTGTGTAGCGGTACTGAGTCTTACTGGGTTAGTGCAGTGTGTAGCGGTACTGAGTCTTACTGGGTTAGTGAACGTGTAGCGGTACTGAGTCTTACTGGGTTAGTGTACGTGTAGCGGTACTGAGTCTTACTGGGTTAGTGTACGTGTAGCGGTACTGAGTCTTACTGGGTTAGTGAACGTGTAGCGGTACTGAGTCTTACTGGGTTAGTGTACGTGTAGCGGTACTGAGTCTTACTGGGTTAGTGCAGTGTGTAGCGGTACTGAGTCTTACTGGGTTAGTGAACGTGTAGCGGTGCTGAGTCTTACTGGGTTAGTGAACGTGTAGCGGTACTGAGTCTTACTGGGTTAGTGAACGTGTAGCGGTACTGAGTCTTACTGGGTTAGTGAACGTGTAGCGGTACTGAGTCTTACTGGGTTAGTGTACGTGTAGCGGTACTGAGTCTTACTGGGTTAGTGAACGTGTAGCGGTACTGAGTCTTACTGGGTTAGTGCAGTGTGTAGCGGTACTGAGTCTTACTGGGTTAGTGTACGTGTAGCGGTACTGAGTCTTACTGGGTTAGTGTACGTGTAGCGGTACTGAGTCTTACTGGGTTAGTGAACGTGTAGCGGTACTGAGTCTTACTGGGTTAGTGTACGTGTAGCGGTACTGAGTCTTACTGGGTTAGTGCAGTGTGTAGCGGTACTGAGTCTTACTGGGTTAGTGAACGTGTAGCGGTACTGAGTCTTACTGGGTTAGTGCAGTGTGTAGCGGTACTGAGTCTTACTGGGTTAGTGTACGTGTAGCGGTACTGAGTCTTACTGGGTTAGTGTACGTGTAGCGGTACTGAGTCTTACTGGGTTAGTGAACGTGTAGCGGTACTGAGTCTTACTGGGTTAGTGAACGTGTAGCGGTACTGAGTCTTACTGGGTTAGTGTACGTGTAGCGGTACTGAGTCTTACTGGGTTAGTGCAGTGTGTAGCGGTACTGAGTCTTACTGGGTTAGTGAACGTGTAGCGGTGCTGAGTCTTACTGGGTTAGTGTACGTGTAGCGGTACTGAGTCTTACTGGGTTAGTGCAGTGTGTAGCGGTACTGAGTCTTACTGGGTTAGTGCAGTGTGTAGCGGTACTGAGTCTTACTGGGTTAGTGAACGTGTAGCGGTACTGAGTCTTACTGGGTTAGTGAACGTGTAGCGGTACTGAGTCTTACTGGGTTAGTGAACGTGTAGCGGTACTGAGTCTTACTGGGTTAGTGCAGTGTGTAGCGGTACTGAGTCTTACTGGGTTAGTGCAGTGTGTAGCGGTACTGAGTCTTACTGGGTTAGTGAACGTGTAGCGGTACTGAGTCTTACTGGGTTAGTGTACGTGTAGCGGTACTGAGTCTTACTGGGTTAGTGTACGTGTAGCGGTACTGAGTCTTACTGGGTTAGTGAACGTGTAGCGGTACTGAGTCTTACTGGGTTAGTGTACGTGTAGCGGTACTGAGTCTTACTGGGTTAGTGCAGTGTGTAGCGGTACTGAGTCTTACTGGGTTAGTGCAGTGTGTAGCGGTACTGAGTCTTACTGGGTTAGTGAACGTGTAGCGGTACTGAGTCTTACTGGGTTAGTGAACGTGTAGCGGTACTGAGTCTTACTGGGTTAGTGCAGTGTGTAGCGGTACTGAGTCTTACTGGGTTAGTGCACGTGTGTAGCGGTACTGAGTCTTACTGGGTTAGTGTACGTGTAGCGGTACTGAGTCTTACTGGGTTAGTGCAGTGTGTAGCGGTACTGAGTCTTACTGGGTTAGTGCAGTGTGTAGCGGTACTGAGTCTTACTGGGTTAGTGACGTGTGTAGCGGTACTGAGTCTTACTGGGTTAGTGAACGTGTAGCGGTACTGAGTCTTACTGGGTTAGTGCAGTGTGTAGCGGTACTGAGTCTTACTGGGTTAGTGTACGTGTAGCGGTACTGAGTCTTACTGGGTTAGTGTACGTGTAGCGGTACTGAGTCTTACTGGGTTAGTGTACGTGTAGCGGTACTGAGTCTTACTGGGTTAGTGTACGTGTAGCGGTACTGAGTCTTACTGGGTTAGTGAACGTGTAGCGGTACTGAGTCTTACTGGGTTAGTGAACGTGTAGCGGTACTGAGTCTTACTGGGTTAGTGAACGTGTAGCGGTACTGAGTCTTACTGGGTTAGTGCAGTGTGTAGTGGTACTGAGTCTTACTGGGTTAGTGAACGTGTAGCGGTACTGAGTCTTACTGGGTTAGTGCAGTGTGTAGCGGTACTGAGTCTTACTGGGTTAGTGCAGTGTGTAGCGGTACTGAGTCTTACTGGGTTAGTGCAGTGTGTAGCGGTACTGAGTCTTACTGGGTTAGTGCAGTGTGTAGCGGTACTGAGTCTTACTGGGTTAGTGCAGTGTGTAGTGGTACTGAGTCTTACCGGGTTAGTGTACGTGTAGCGGTACTGAGTCTTACTGGGTTAGTGTACGTGTAGCAGTACTGAGTCTTACTGGGTTAGTGCAGTGTGTAGTGGTACTGAGTCTTACTGGGTTAGTGTACGTGTAGCGGTACTGAGTCTTACTGGGTTAGTGCAGTGTGTAGCGGTACTGAGTCTTACTGGGTTAGTGCAGTGTGTAGCGGTACTGAGTCTTACTGGGTTAGTGAACGTGTAGCGGTACTGAGTCTTACTGGGTTAGTGAACGTGTAGCGGTACTGAGTCTTACTGGGTTAGTGCAGTGTGTAGCGGTACTGAGTCTTACTGGGTTAGTGCAGTGTGTAGCGGTACTGAGTCTTACTGGGTTAGTGCAGTGTGTAGCGGTACTGAGTCTTACTGGGTTAGTGCAGTGTGTAGTGGTACTGAGTCTTACCGGGTTAGTGTACGTGTAGCGGTACTGAGTCTTACTGGGTTAGTGTACGTGTAGCAGTACTGAGTCTTACTGGGTTAGTGCAGTGTGTAGTGGTACTGAGTCTTACTGGGTTAGTGTACGTGTAGCAGTACTGAGTCTTACTGGGTTAGTGTACGTGTAGCGGTACTGAGTCTTACTGGGTTAGTGAACGTGTAGCGGTACTGAGTCTTACTGGGTTAGTGAACGTGTAGCGGTACTGAGTCTTACTGGGTTAGTGCAGTGTGTAGCGGTACTGAGTCTTACTGGGTTAGTGCAGTGTGTAGCGGTACTGAGTCTTACTGGGTTAGTGAACGTGTAGCGGTACTGAGTCTTACTGGGTTAGTGCAGTGTGTAGCGGTACTGAGTCTTACTGGGTTAGTGCAGTGTGTAGCGGTACTGAGTCTTACTGGGTTAGTGAACGTGTAGCGGTACTGAGTCTTACTGGGTTAGTGCAGTGTGTAGCGGTACTGAGTCTTACTGGGTTAGTGCAGTGTGTAGCGGTACTGAGTCTTACTGGGTTAGTGAACGTGTAGCGGTACTGAGTCTTACTGGGTTAGTGCAGTGTGTAGCGGTACTGAGTCTTACTGGGTTAGTGCAGTGTGTAGCGGTACTGAGTCTTACTGGGTTAGTGCAGTGTGTAGCGGTACTGAGTCTTACTGGGTTAGTGCAGTGTGTAGCGGTACTGAGTCTTACTGGGTTAGTGAACGTGTAGCGGTACTGAGTCTTACTGGGTTAGTGAACGTGTAGCGGTACTGAGTCTTACTGGGTTAGTGCAGTGTGTAGCGGTACTGAGTCTTACTGGGTTAGTGCAGTGTGTAGTGGTACTGAGTCTTACTGGGTTAGTGTACGTGTAGCAGTACTGAGTCTTACTGGGTTAGTGTACGTGTAGCGGTACTGAGTCTTACTGGGTTAGTGTACGTGTAGCGGTACTGAGTCTTACTGGGTTAGTGTACGTGTAGCAGTACTGAGTCTTACTGGGTTAGTGAACGTGTAGCGGTACTGAGTCTTACTGGGTTAGTGCAGTGTGTAGCGGTACTGAGTCTTACTGGGTTAGTGCAGTGTGTAGCGGTACTGAGTCTTACTGGGTTAGTGCAGTGTGTAGCGGTACTGAGTCTTACTGGGTTAGTGTACGTGTAGCGGTACTGAGTCTTACTGGGTTAGTGTACGTGTAGCGGTACTGAGTCTTACTGGGTTAGTGTACGTGTAGCAGTACTGAGTCTTACTGGGTTAGTGAACGTGTAGCGGTACTGAGTCTTACTGGGTTAGTGTACGTGTAGCAGTCCTGAGTCTTACTGGGTTAGTGCAGTGTGTAGTGGTACTGAGTCTTACTGGGTTAGTGTACGTGTAGCAGTACTGAGTCTTACTGGGTTAGTGTACGTGTAGCGGTACTGAGTCTTACTGGGTTAGTGAACGTGTAGCGGTACTGAGTCTTACTGGGTTAGTGCAGTGTGTAGCGGTACTGAGTCTTACTGGGTTAGTGTACGTGTAGCGGTACTGAGTCTTACTGGGTTAGTGTACGTGTAGCGGTACTGAGTCTTACTGGGTTAGTGCAGTGTGTAGTGGTACTGAGTCTTACTGGGTTAGTGAACGTGTAGCGGTACTGAGTCTTACTGGGTTAGTGTACGTGTAGCGGTACTGAGTCTTACTGGGTTAGTGCAGTGTGTAGCGGTACTGAGTCTTACTGGGTTAGTGAACGTGTAGCGGTACTGAGTCTTACTGGGTTAGTGCAGTGTGTAGCGGTACTGAGTCTTACTGGGTTAGTGAACGTGTAGCGGTACTGAGTCTTACTGGGTTAGTGAACGTGTAGCGGTACTGAGTCTTACTGGGTTAGTGTACGTGTAGTGGTACTGAGTCTTACTGGGTTAGTGCAGTGTGTAGCGGTACTGAGTCTTACTGGGTTAGTGTACGTGTAGCGGTACTGAGTCTTACTGGGTTAGTGTACGTGTAGTGGTACTGAGTCTTACTGGGTTAGTGTACGTGTAGCGGTACTGAGTCTTACTGGGTTAGTGTACGTGTAGCGGTACTGAGTCTTACTGGGTTAGTGTACGTGTAGCGGTACTGAGTCTTACTGGGTTAGTGAACGTGTAGCGGTACTGAGTCTTACTGGGTTAGTGCAGTGTGTAGCGGTACTGAGTCTTACTGGGTTAGTGAACGTGTAGCGGTACTGAGTCTTACTGGGTTAGTGCAGTGTGTAGCGGTACTGAGTCTTACTGGGTTAGTGAACGTGTAGCGGTACTGAGTCTTACTGGGTTAGTGAACGTGTAGCGGTACTGAGTCTTACTGGGTTAGTGAACGTGTAGCGGTACTGAGTCTTACTGGGTTAGTGAACGTGTAGCGGTACTGAGTCTTACTGGGTTAGTGCAGTGTGTAGCGGTACTGAGTCTTACTGGGTTAGTGCAGTGTGTAGTGGTACTGAGTCTTACCGGGTTAGTGTACGTGTAGCGGTACTGAGTCTTACTGGGTTAGTGAACGTGTAGCGGTACTGAGTCTTACTGGGTTAGTGCAGTGTGTAGCGGTACTGAGTCTTACTGGGTTAGTGAACGTGTAGCGGTACTGAGTCTTACTGGGTTAGTGAACGTGTAGCGGTACTGAGTCTTACTGGGTTAGTGCAGTGTGTAGTGGTACTGAGTCTTACTGGGTTAGTGCAGTGTGTAGTG
Organism: Ictalurus punctatus; assembly: GCF_001660625.3. Taxonomy (NCBI): domain Eukaryota; kingdom Metazoa; phylum Chordata; class Actinopteri; order Siluriformes; family Ictaluridae; genus Ictalurus; species Ictalurus punctatus. The sequence continues at coordinate 5,350,014 of NC_030426.2, read as the reverse complement.
GTACTGAGTCTTACCGGGTTAGTGTACGTGTAGCGGTACTGAGTCTTACTGGGTTAGTGCAGTGTGTAGCGGTACTGAGTCTTACTGGGTTAGTGAACGTGTAGCGGTACTGAGTCTTACTGGGTTAGTGTACGTGTAGCGGTACTGAGTCTTACTGGGTTAGTGCAGTGTGTAGCGGTACTGAGTCTTACTGGGTTAGTGAACGTGTAGCGGTACTGAGTCTTACTGGGTTAGTGTACGTGTAGCGGTACTGAGTCTTACTGGGTTAGTGCAGTGTGTAGCGGTACTGAGTCTTACTGGGTTAGTGCAGTGTGTAGCGGTACTGAGTCTTACTGGGTTAGTGAACGTGTAGCGGTACTGAGTCTTACTGGGTTAGTGTACGTGTAGCGGTACTGAGTCTTACTGGGTTAGTGCAGTGTGTAGCGGTACTGAGTCTTACTGGGTTAGTGCAGTGTGTAGCGGTACTGAGTCTTACTGGGTTAGTGTACGTGTAGCGGTACTGAGTCTTACTGGGTTAGTGAACGTGTAGTGGTACTGAGTCTTACTGGGTTAGTGTACGTGTAGCGGTACTGAGTCTTACTGGGTTAGTGAACGTGTAGTGGTACTGAGTCTTACTGGGTTAGTGCAGTGTGTAGCGGTACTGAGTCTTACTGGGTTAGTGAACGTGTAGCGGTACTGAGTCTTACTGGGTTAGTGCAGTGTGTAGCGGTACTGAGTCTTACTGGGTTAGTGTACATGTAGCGGTACTGAGTCTTACTGGGTTAGTGCAGTGTGTAGCGGTACTGAGTCTTACTGGGTTAGTGAACGTGTAGCGGTACTGAGTCTTACTGGGTTAGTGAACGTGTAGCGGTACTGAGTCTTACTGGGTTAGTGCAGTGTGTAGCGGTACTGAGTCTTACTGGGTTAGTGCAGTGTGTAGCGGTACTGAGTCTTACTGGGTTAGTGCAGTGTGTAGCGGTACTGAGTCTTACTGGGTTAGTGAACGTGTAGCGGTACTGAGTCTTACTGGGTTAGTGCAGTGTGTAGCGGTACTGAGTCTTACTGGGTTAGTGAACGTGTAGCGGTACTGAGTCTTACTGGGTTAGTGAACGTGTAGCGGTACTGAGTCTTACTGGGTTAGTGAACGTGTAGCGGTACTGAGTCTTACTGGGTTAGTGAACGTGTAGCGGTACTGAGTCTTACTGGGTTAGTGAACGTGTAGCAGTACTGAGTCTTACTGGGTTAGTGAACGTGTAGCGGTACTGAGTCTTACTGGGTTAGTGAACGTGTAGCAGTACTGAGTCTTACTGGGTTAGTGAACGTGTAGTGGTACTGAGTCTTACTGGGTTAGTGCAGTGTGTAGCGGTACTGAGTCTTACTGGGTTAGTGTACGTGTAGCGGTACTGAGTCTTACTGGGTTAGTGAACGTGTAGCGGTACTGAGTCTTACTGGGTTAGTGAACGTGTAGCGGTACTGAGTCTTACTGGGTTAGTGCAGTGTGTAGCGGTACTGAGTCTTACTGGGTTAGTGCAGTGTGTAGCGGTACTGAGTCTTACTGGGTTAGTGCAGTGTGTAGCGGTACTGAGTCTTACTGGGTTAGTGAACGTGTAGCGGTACTGAGTCTTACTGGGTTAGTGCAGTGTGTAGCGGTACTGAGTCTTACCGGGTTAGTGTACGTGTAGCGGTACTGAGTCTTACTGGGTTAGTGAACGTGTAGCGGTACTGAGTCTTACTGGGTTAGTGTACGTGTAGCGGTACTGAGTCTTACCGGGTTAGTGTACGTGTAGCGGTACTGAGTCTTACTGGGTTAGTGCAGTGTGTAGCGGTACTGAGTCTTACCAGGTTAGTGAACGTGTAGCGGTACTGAGTCTTACTGGGTTAGTGAACGTGTAGCGGTACTGAGTCTTACTGGGTTAGTGAACGTGTAGCGGTACTGAGTCTTACTGGGTTAGTGCAGTGTGTAGCGGTACTGAGTCTTACTGGGTTAGTGCAGTGTGTAGCGGTACTGAGTCTTACTGGGTTAGTGAACGTGTAGCGGTACTGAGTCTTACTGGGTTAGTGCAGTGTGTAGCGGTACTGAGTCTTACCGGGTTAGTGTACGTGTAGCGGTACTGAGTCTTACTGGGTTAGTGAACGTGTAGCGGTACTGAGTCTTACTGGGTTAGTGTACGTGTAGCGGTACTGAGTCTTACCGGGTTAGTGTACGTGTAGCGGTACTGAGTCTTACTGGGTTAGTGCAGTGTGTAGCGGTACTGAGTCTTACCAGGTTAGTGAACGTGTAGCGGTACTGAGTCTTACTGGGTTAGTGAACGTGTAGCGGTACTGAGTCTTACTGGGTTAGTGAACGTGTAGCGGTACTGAGTCTTACTGGGTTAGTGCAGTGTGTAGCGGTACTGAGTCTTACTGGGTTAGTGCAGTGTGTAGCGGTACTGAGTCTTACCGGGTTAAGAGTCTTACTCTGGTAAGAGTTTAATTTATTATTTTTTTTTTCAGGATAATGTGGGGTTAGAGTTTTAGGGGTTAGTTACACGCCCACGGAAGAGGTGGGTCTTTTAGCTGTTTTTTGAAGCTAGTGACAGATCCTGCTGTCCATCACACTCACATATGTGCTTGTTGAACATCCCGTTCCAGGTTCATTCCCCGTTTGCTGTTATAATAACCTCCATTCTTCTGGGAAGACCTTCCATTAGATTTTGGAGCGTGGCCGTGGGGGATTTGTGTTCATTCAGCCAGAAGAGTATGATTAGTGAGGTCAGGCACTGATGTCGGGTGCGGAGGCCTGGCACACAGTCAGTGTTCCAGCTCGTCTCAAAGGTGTTCAGTGGGGTTGGGGTCAGAGCCCTGCGCAGGACATGTTCTTCCACTCCAAATTTGGCAAACCATGTCTTCATGGAGCAAATAGAATACAAAGACAAACTGAAAGCTCGGTGTATACAGTATATTGAGTTGAAATGTTCCGAGCTGTTCTGGGATATCTAACCTAGAAATTCTGGAAATATATATGTATTGTTATTTTTGAAAAGCTGTACTTACCCTGAAATAATAAAGGCACATTTCCGATGTAGGAAAATGATCTCAATTTGTTTGAGAAAAGTATTTAGCTTTTTTTCCCCCTTAACCGATAGAATTAAAACAGCTATTTTTAACAGACTCGCTAACGGTACTCCTACACTGACTCATGAGGACACACGGCCCCACACACACACACACACACACACACACACACACACTCAGACTTGCAGTGCTGTTTCATCACTGCCCTCTGATCAGTGTAATTTGTTTCCTGACTTAATAGCACTTAGTCCTGAAGACCATTTACAGGAAGTGCTGACTGTCCCTGTACTTCCTGTGAAATTGCTTTATCTGAGAGTAAACATCCACACCCATGTTAACACGGCAAAATAGAATGCAGGGAATTATTCGAACCTGTCTTGAAGATTATTAACTGCTCCGCAAGGCCTGTCTTCACCAAGCCGTGTCCTCTCAGGATTACCTGAACCCATAAAGCGTCTCAGAAGATAATCCACGATAACGCCATGCTCCTTTAATCGTACGAATCTCGCACGGTCTTCATGTGTGACAGTTGTGTGGAAGAGGATATGATTGGAGTAGCACATGGTAGCTACAGAAAGATGAAGCTTTATGATTGGCTGAAGCTCATGAAATGGACCGGTACTGTATGGGATCGGCTGTGTGGGTTTGAGAGCACTCGATCAGATACGGTCGCGTCTTTCTGCACTGATGCCGACTACCTGTTGTTACAGTAGGCGTTTCTTCCCGTTTTGTGTGGTTTATGATGGGAAGCACGAGACTGTCTATCACAATTTATTCCGATATAAATTTGCCCGATATATCTCATTAGAAGACAAACATGGACCACCAACATATCATTTCTATAATCGATTCTGCTACCTTCAAGAAAATAAATGTGCATTAAATGTGACAGGAAATATCAATTATAAACATTGCACCAAAAAATTTAAAGAAAAAAATATCATCATGAGAACCTCCTAAGAAACTTTTAAAACGATTTTTTTTTTTTTTTTTTTTTTTTAACAAACAGTCATTTTAGCACACGTAAAATTGCTTTGCCGTCCGTCGGTGTTTGGAACTCCCGAGACCTTTCAACACGTCAGATATTCGCCAACCTGCACGATTCACATGAAGCATAGAAGCAAAGCGTAATGTCGGTATAATTTCTACCCTTAACCGCAAGAAAGCTTTGGCAAACTGCAGTCCAGGCTGGAGAGTTTGTCTGTCTGTGTTTACATGCGCCTCCTGTCAGTCATTTTGTAGACACGCCCTCAAAGTTCCTGCAGTCCGCTGACATCTCGGTCTGTTCGGATAGAATGACGTGGCGGAATCCAGTTTTACATTGAGCAGAAAACATCATTCAGTGCTATAGGAAACCATAGTGACAAGAAATGAGCAAAAACTAGAATCAACACTGGCCAACAGACATTAGCAAGATAGACCGGTAAGCTGCACGGGCGGTAGATAACAGTGCTAACACTGATCGGCAAAGTATTCCTGATTATTCTCATGAATCAGTTTACAGGCTTATAACTTCTATCAAGCAGCTGTATGGCTGAGCAGGCAGCATGTCATAATAGAATGCTAACACCATGAAACAAGGAGTATATAGGAGTTTGATGCATGCTGTGGCAAAAATGCTGCTGCACCAAGTGCACCTGGGTAACATGATAAGCTGGTAATTTGCTCTGGATAAGTGGAATACAGTCCCCGCTGAAACTCTTGGAACGGCAAGGCCGAATCTTCTTTCGTGATGCTCTTGCGGTGTTTACCACCGCTTCTTTCAGTTGTTGTTTGTTTTTCCCTTCGGTCTCCTCTTCAGGAGGTGAAATGCATGATCAATTGGGTTAAGGTCTGGGGCGTGACTTAGCAAGTCTAAATCCTTCCACCTTTTCCCCCTGTTAAAGTCATTTGTTAAGTAGGCGGTGTGTTTTGGATCATCGGCTAGCTGAGTTATGAAGTTCCTCCCGATTCATTCGGATGCATTCCTCTGTATATCGGCAGACAAAATGTTCCTGTAAACTTGTGAAATCGTTCGGCTGATACCATCATGAGGTACATCAATATTAATGAGGCTGTTCCAGAAGCAGCCATGCAAATCCATGCCGCGACGCTACCTCCACCATGTTTCACAGATGAGCTTGTAGATCCTTTCTTTCTCCACACTTTGGCCTCTCCATCACTTTGGTGGAGGATTATCTTGTTTCCAGAACTTTTGTGGTTTACTGCTGATGAGAGGTTTGCATCTTGCCTCTATGTTTATTTCTGAACGGTGGATTGTGATGCCTTCACCCCTGCCCTGTGGAGGTTGTTGATGTCACTGACTGTTGTTTTTGGGTTTTTCTTCACACCTCTCACAATGTTTCTGTCATCAGCTGCTGCTGTTTTCTTTGGCGGATCCATTTATTGTCTGGTTTATTAGTACACCAGTAGTGTCTTTCTTTTTCACGACATTCCAAATTGTTGTATTCGCTATGTCCAATGTAGGTGCAATGCCTCCGATTGATTTACCCGCTTTTCTCAGCTTCAAAATGGCTTGCTTGTCTCCCATAGACAGCTCTCTGATCTTCATGTTGGCTTATCCTTTTTTTTTTTTTTTTTTTTTTTTTTTTTTTTTTTTTTTTTTAAACAACAAATGCAGTCTTCACAGGTGAAACTGAAGGCTAGAACAAACAGGACACGCCTGAGTAACAAGAAACACCCGTCAGTCACATGTTCCAATTGCCTACAGATTGGGTGGGCTAATGTAAAATATATAATACCAGGAAATGAAAGCTGCAATTCGATAACTCTCTTCATACTCAGCTTTTTATCTCGAACCCAGATGCCTTCAGTGTACAGCAAAAACAAATGAATTAGCCTTGTCGTTCCAATAGATTAGGAAGGGACTGTATAATTGTCGAGTGCAGTAAATGGACATCTGCAGAGGGCAGAGCAGTGCAGTAGACATCTGCTGATATCTTACCTGATATAAACAAGTTTATAGCCTATTTACTGTTAACAGTGTTGGGTACTTTTATATCTCTTAATCACAAAGACCGACAGTACCCTTAATAAAAAGCCTGTAATATTGCTGGCAAGTTATGACATGTAGAGATGTTATGTAGAGCTTCACCTACTTCATAGCTAGAGACATAATCATGACTGATTTTGACTATTACTAAAAAAAAAATTCTAATTAAATAAAACCACGAATAGTATTTTTATCTATATTCATATTTGTACATTTGAATTTATTAGGGCGCCAATAATTCTGTAGTCGACCGTATCCGCTCGAGGACGTAGTCGCCCTGATATAGTCTCGTTTTCTCTAACGGCAGATGTTTAACATTGTGTTGATTCAGATGGTTTTTTTTCAGTACTCTGATAATTCCTCTTCAACGTCTCGATCCTATGTCCTTCTGCTTGTGACCCGGAAATCGATCGCAGTCCGTCATCATTAAGGTTGTATTAATTGAGTAAGTGAGAGTTGAGGCAGCTTCTGGAGCAAGGGTTTCTCATGTACCAAGTGCACACAACTGTGTTTTATTTGGTGTGTGATGTAAGCTTATAGTATACAGTGCCGTGGACATTTTTTCTGCCTCCTGGTTTCTTCTAAGATAAGACAAAGGCAACACAAAATACAGTTTTTAAATGATATTTATTTATATCCGTGTGGAAATGTATTTGCCCCCATAGTTACTAATTCCCCAAAGTGCCACAGTTAGAGCCATTAACTCCAAATGGGGGGAAAAAAAACCTCAGCACAGTAGTGAACCTTCCCAGAAGTGGCCGATCTTCCAAAATTCCCCCAAAAGCACAGCGACGACTCATCCAGGAAGTCACAAAATAGCAAAGGACAACATCAAAGGACATACAGGCCTCTCTTGTATCAATAAAGGTCACTGTTCATGACTCTGGGCAAAAATGGCATCCATGGAAGAGTGGTGAGGTGAAAACCACTGCTAACCCAGAAGAACGTTAAGGCTCGTCTGAATTTTGCCAAAGCACACCTTGATGATCCGCAAACCTTTTGGGAGAATGTTCTGTGGATCGATGAGTCGAACGTGGAACTGTTTGGAAGACAGGGGTCCCGTTACATGTGCCGTAAACCAAACATAGAACGCCACAAAAAGAGCATCATGCCTACGGTCAACATGGTGGTGGTAGTGTGATGGTGTGGGGATGCTTTGCTGCTTCAGGGCCTGGGCAACTTGCAATAATTGAGGGAAACATGAATTCTGCTCTCTACCAGAAAATCCTATAAGAGAACGTCCTTTTTAGTGATAAAAAAAATTCTAAAAACAAAATTCTAAAATCCACAATCATTTAACATGTAGAGTGAAGTGTACAAATTTCAGGTTAATGCATAGCATGCTGTGATCATAGACAAATATATATTTTCCCTTTGGCGTTTTTCCTCGCTTAAATGAAGAGTATAAAATACATCTTAATTATGTCTGATTTGCATTATAGGTAAACATGTTTGAAAAGCTGATCTCAGCCACATCTGCTTTCTACCAAATCACTACATGACGTGGGTAGAATCAAGGGCGTTTTCTAGAATAAAGATCTCTATCTATTCACAGCAGCTCACACAATTTCACACTTTCACGGCTTTATATACGCAGGATTATATATTATTTCTAAATCTCCTTTCAAAAGCAGGCCTAAATGTAAAGCATTGAAAGGAGGTCATGAGAGAGAAACTGCAAGTCCAGATTTGTCTGCGAATGTTCGTGATATCCTCGCAGCGTTAATATTGCCGACTGTCCTGTAAAGAAATGAGTTGTTTTTAGGATTGTATTTTTAAATAGATTTGGATGAGTATCTGTAGAGTTCGCGGTCAACAGCAGAAAGCCAAACCTCTCGGTGGCTTTGCTGTAATCTCTGCATCTGATATGGCTCTGTGATTACAGTAGATCAACTGAGAAATTTGGATAAACATTTCAAATCCAGCGTAGAGAACAAAGCTATCACCTCTGGGCGCTTCTGATGTTTGTATTTTTATCGTGTGGTCTAGGTTTTCCATCTGTTTTGTTATCTATTCTGTTGTCCAGCCTGACAAAAATGAACATACTAGCCAAAACAGAGTAATGTGTATGTACACACCAAGGGCGAGCAGGCACCGATGGTGAGGATATACACTGGTGCGTATACTTGTGTATAAGTATGACCTAAAACAACATGGGATTTTCACACAAGTCCTACAAGTACTGTAGATAAAGAGAACCCAAATAACCTAATGAAACACGGATATTATACTCGCTCATTAATTTCTCGAGGAAAATGATCCTTGACATTTTCCTTTAGAATTCACTGGTATAATTCAGAATTCATTGTTCCATCAACGATGGCAACCCGCCCTGTCCCAGATGCTGCAAAACAGAGCAACCCATGACGCTACCACCACCCTGTCTCACAGATGGGATACGGTTCTTATGCTGGAATGCAGTGTTTTCTTTTCTCCAAACACTTGTCATTTAATCCACAAATTCTATTTTGGTCTCAAAACATTTTCCCAATAGTCCTCTGGCTTGTCCACGTGATGTTTAGCAAACTTCAGATGGGCAACAGCGGTCTTTTTGGAGAGCCGTGGCTTTCTCCTCGCAATCCTGCCATGCACACCATCGTCGTTCAGTGTTCTCCTGATGGCGGACTCATGAACATTAACATCAGCCAATGTGAGAGAGACCTTAAGATGCTTAGAAGTTACCCTGGGGTCCTTTTTGACCTCAATGACTATTGCATGTTTTGCTCTTGGAGTGATCTTCGTTGGTGGACCACTCCTGTGGAGGGTAACGATGGTCTGGAATTTCCTCCATCTGTACACAATCTGTCTGTCTGTGGATCGGTGGAGTCCAGACTCTTTAGAGATGGTTTCGTAACTTTTTCCAGTCTGATGAGCATCGACGACTCTCTTTTTCTGAGATCCTCAGAAATCTCCTTTGTTTGTGCCATGAAACACTTCCACAAACATGTTGTGCTCTGATAGTTCCCTGTTCTTAAAAAAAAAAAAAAAAAAATCATCCCATTGATTGAAAAAACCCGACTCGAATTTGACCTTCAAATTGGCTGCTAATTCTAAAGGTTCACATACTTTTGCCACTCACAGGTATGTAATACTAGATCATCGATCGTAAAGAAAATCCAATGATGTTTTAGGTCATATTTATGCAGAGATATAGAAAATTCGAAATGGTTCACAAACTTTCAAGCGCCAGCGTATAAATATGAACACGAACACGCACCTCTAGTTAGTCACGAGCTGGTTCTGCTGCGTTTTCTAGAGCGGCAGTTTCTCAAGCAGGAACGATAGAGATTCCGCCGCTGAGTCGACGAGCACGTATCTTTCAGTCGCTTCGCACTAGAGCGCAACGAAGCCACCAGGTTTTCCTTTCATCAGTCGCTGTACCGTATATATAGCGTACGGGCGTGCAGCCATGTGCGTATATTGTGCGTCGGGAGCTTTAAACAAACCTCTTGAGAGATTTTTTCAAATCGTTCTAAAATGCTTGGTGTGCGCAGACCTCTGGCGGAAAGTTTGCACCTATTCTCGTGTGGAAGAGGAATGCTTTTGTCTGCGTTGTGCTATTTTTACGCATCATGTCGAGCAGCTCTTCTGCATAATCTCTTCCTATGGATTTGAGGAACAGAGAGTTCTTCAGAGAGAGAATCATCAGCGCCTCAATGTATACTACTGTGTGTGTGTGTGTGTGTGTGTGGGTGGGTGGATGGCTCAGCTGAATGTACGGCAGAATGTGCTCTAGAATGATGTGTTAGTTATGGAGTGGGGAATGTGTGTCATTCCGTACACTCACTTCCAGTCATGCTTTAATGAGATTTAGCCGAACGATCCTCATGTTCCACTTCCATCATGACCAGGAACGTTTTTTCCCCCCCGTGCGCGAATAAACACACAACTTACAGTGAATAGTAAGATGTCAGAGTAAATGAAACGGGCCTGGGCTATACGTAACGGAAATCCATTGTTCCTTTGTGTTTAAGACTGAGAGTCTTTGTGGCGGAATGGTGTGCATGCCGCCGCCGCCGCCGCTGCTTTCCACGTCCAAGTGCCCTCTTGCTGATGATGCTGATGTCTCTTTTAGTGCTGCTCAGCTTATTAGGGCCTCTCTTGTGTTTTTGGAGCTGAACTATCATTGGGGTTTAGAGATGCTAGCTGATCAAAAATCCTCAGAATTATTTGGTCATTACAGACCCGCTCAGCGTTACTAGGGGGACTTGCGCAGAAATAAAACACCGGAAGAAATCATCCCGAACCATGTATTTTCTTATCTCAGCAAAACCGCAGAGGCAAAAATATATTCCCTCCAAATGTTATCCTGTTTGTTGCCACACTGCTGCACATTGGGTGGCCCGTCGACGAGAGTGTGTAGAAGCACCACACTGGGCTGCAAGCTTCTGTAAACACTAGTAATGCGTTTTATTTAAATGCACCCCAGAAAGGTTGTTCAGTAAGCATTTCTATAGGACATTAAACGTGTGTCGATCACTAATGTGTCCAAAGCTTTGTGGTTCTTCTCCAGACTGTTGCCAGAAAGTTGGAAGACGGTTGTCTGGGACGTCTTTATATGCCGTAGCATTAAGATTTCCCTTCGCTGGAACCGAGAGGCCCGAACGTGTTCCAGCATGATGACGCCCCTGTGCACGAAGCGAGCTCCGTGGTTTGCCATGGTTTAAGTAGAAGAACTCGAATGGCTTGCGCCGGACTCTGAGCCCAACCCCGCTGGGATGCACTGGAATGCCGAAAGCACTCGTGGGAATAAATTTAAGACACGGGAAAACACGAGGGTAACGGAGTATGTGGTTTATTGAGAATCACGATCATGCACAGATTCTGGGGAGGGAATAGGGCTTGTAGGTGAGAGGTCATATGATGTGGTTGAAGCAAAGATACGATCATCATCGGAGGGAATAGTAAACAGGCCCTCGACTGAAGTTATGGGAGCTTCTGAGTGGAAGCATGGACATGGGTCACCGATGGAATGATACGATAAGCGGGAGAATAAGGAAACCCCGTGGGTACAGGTGAAGAGCGGAGACGTTCCAGCAGAGCCGTAACATCGACATCCGAGTGAGCCAGCCGATGACGTATATATTCCCCCAGGCCCGTGGGGTTCGAGCAGCCGAGAGAGGGAGAGCGTCCCGCTGCAGCAGGGCGTCGATTAGCTGGGTGGAGATCCGAGAGAAAGGACGGAAATCAGATAAAACAGTAGGGGTAACGCTTAAAATATATTCACATGAATACACGTACAAGCACATGCGAAGAATGTAGGAAACGGGTATCGATACATGACACGGATGAAGCATGAGAAAGGCGATGTTTTGAGAAAAGCACACACCCACACACTCAAAAACGTTCAAGAGGAACACACACACACTCACAAATATGGTCAAAAGAAACACACACACACACATATATACTCACAGAATGTCTAAAAAGCACCATAAACAAACTTAGAATCAGAGAAGAAATACACGTACCATTAAGCAATGATAAAAATACATCTCACCCCTAATGAAGAAGGGATGAAAATATCCAAATGAATTGTTCAGGGCGACGAGATGCACACAGCTCGGTTACCGGAAGTAGGTACGGCAGTGGGGCCTTGGACATTGCTCTAAATACCCAAGAAAAAAACGGGAAGATAAGAGTATATCCAGTAGCTGACTGTGTGTTTTAAGGGGATTTCAGAACGAGAAAGGCTCGTTCTAACCGTATTTCAATCTGAGGATAGCTGGATTTAAGGGGAATCAGAAAAAGACGTTAGTAAAGCATATTGGGATTCCAAAAGAATGAGATAAGTAGGCGTAACCTAAAGATAAGACTGTACAAATAGGGCATCGAATCTGTGCTTAGATTCAGATCACTCTTGGGACGTCTCACGAGGGGATCTCCTGTTGATTTCGGAACAGTACACTGGACTTTTGCTTCTCTCATCTGTCTTGTCCGTGGCTTCCTTTTGATCGGTAAATTGAGGATTATTGTATTGACGAACCAGAGGAAATTCAGCAACCTAGTCGTTTTAGCCGCGACACACTTCAGGCTCATCTCGCCGATACTCTTGAGGCCGAATGAGCAGATCCCCACAGCCACGCTCCAAAACCTTGTGCAAAGCCTTCCCAGAAGAGTGGAGGTTATTATAATAGGGAAGTGGGACTAAATCCGGAATGGGATGTTCAACAAGCACACATGGGTGTGATGGGCAGGTGTCCACAAACTTTTGGCCGTAGTGTGCATCATCACTACGTGTTAATTTAGGAAATATATACAGTTCTGCTCACTCCTCGTCAGGATTTCTGAGTTAAAAGGAATCATATTGAAAGGTCTGCGTATGTACGAAAAAAATTCTGATGCGGCATTTAAATTTTATTTATTTATTTATTTATTTATTTTCGAAACGTTTGTTGCTAGAAGAGACCTTTATGTCAATATATTCTTCACGATTTGAAAATATATCGTCGCTGTCGGGGGGAAACCTTGCATCTCCATATTACATAATTTGTATTTTTTTTCGGTTATAAATCAATGCTATTGGTCAATCTTTATGTCTGTATTTTTTTAAAATACAGGGTTTTTTTTTTTTTCAGTTTCCTGAAAAGTAGCAGTTTTGGACGTCGAATATTATCTCTGTCCGACAGTGACGATTCGCAACGCTAGTCTCTAAAGATGGCTCTTTAACTGAACACTAATAGCTGCGTACGTTCGATACATTCATTCAGGTGTTGTTTTAAAATGTAAACAAATAAATCGCTGATTTATGCATCTCATTACTATTCACAGAACTCGTTTAGGAAATTTCATCCAACTGGATTGAATAATTCGATAGGACTTATTAAAAGGAAACATAGATGCATAAGTAGATCCGTTATTGATCATGTAAAGGAAATGCTCTGCCACGGCAGCCGCACAAAATACAAATCCAGATCTTTTACAGATAAACTCGGCATCGAGTATCGAAAGCTGTTATCATCTTCTGCAATACCCGATACTGTAAAGTAAATGCGTCGCAATCACGCCAGATTTATAGTCTGTCTCTTGCGGTTTATAGTCTCGAGAGCGTTATGAAACTCCACCTGATCCTCCTCCTCCTCCTCTCATTTCCTGCTTCCTTAATGCCTCCATTCTTTCTCTTTACTTTTTGGTCTCTTTTCATTACACTGTAAGTAACCTCCGTTCTCCACGGCTGTCACGGTTCAGACAAAATAAATCGAGCTAAACATTAGCTAGAGGAGCGCGCTTTCATTTGGAATGAAAGCGCTCGGGCGAACACGTCGAGCTGAATCGAAACGCAGCAAATCTCCTGGCTCTTTTTGAACAGGATACTTCCTTCAGAGTCTCAACCCGCCTCCTTTCTCTTCTTCGACGACTTGTGTTGTCCTGCACCAGAACCCAAACCATTCACAATGCTGCCTCTCCGGCGTCCTCCTTTTGAGTCAGCAGCCTACACACGCAGCCTACTATGCATCTCGGTGTTTATTTCTCGCCGTCTCTCCGTCTCTCTCTCTCTCTCTCTCTCTCATCTCGTCTCATGCTCTCTCCATCTCTTTCGCTCTCACTCTCGTTCAAAGCCAGCTCAGGTTTTGATCTGAGCCTCTGGCCCTTCTCCCAGGCTTCTGTTGTTTGATGGGATTTGTGAACCTGGCACTGCAAATGCTACAACACACACACGGTCACTCACAAATTGATCGCCGACGTACTGTAAAGCATGTAAGCACGAATGTCGGTTTTCGTAGGTGCTTCATGCACACACACACTTGCAGGTAGAATAGTGAGAAGGGACCGCATTACGGAGCCTCATGCATAATTACAATAGCTAAAATCTCCCACTTGATTGTACATCTGTTTCTGACAAACGCAGTACACACACACACACACACAGATGCAAGCAAACAAACAGAGCGCAAACAATAGCACAAACACTCTGAATATGCTTGCCAGTGCAGATGCATAAATGAATAAGGAAGAGGAAGAGGATTTATACTTTGCCCCGGTTTTCAGTGGCTTTGCACCAGCACATCATCACCTCCTATTCCTCCGACAATCAGAGTGTGCATATTTTTGCACGCGTCTGTGAACGAGTGTGTGTTTCACAAAGATTACGAGCGTATCTGAATTTCCGAATCGGACTAATACCTGTGGGTCTGAAATCTAGACAAATGGGATGATCAATCTCGAGTAGTGAAACTGCATTAGGGAGAGTGTTTTTTTGTTGTTGTTTGTTTGTTTGTTTGTTTGTTTGTTTGTTGTTGTTGTTTTATTAATTAGCACGCACGAATGACACGATCTTTGGGGAATTTCAGAATCTCGTTTGGCACAAAGCTGTCGTAAATCTCTCCTTTCTATAAATAATACTGTGTTCGAATAACGCTTGTAAATCTTATTTCTTATTCGCGTTAGATACAGTGCCGTTTGAAAGTTTGTGAACCCTTTGTCCAAGTGATGTTTAGGAAACCGTGTTTAGTGTTCTCCTGACGGAGGACTCATGAACGTTAACATTAGGCAATGGGAGAGAGGCCTTAAGGTGCTTAGAAGATATAGAATAAATTTTTTTTTTTAAATCCATGAGGTAGAGTCGGACCTTATCCGAATCCTCTTAGCTGGGTAAGAGGCGAGCGACAAGTCCAGCGGGTGAGTGCTTTCCAGCCTGGATAAATGTGTTTAATGTGTTGCTGTACAGCGTGTGTGGGCTAGGGGTTAGGGTTAGGCTTACAGGAAGAGTTGGGTCAGATCCAGCTCCACCTCCTGAACTTTTGGCTCTGCGGCAATGTCAGTGTCAGTATATCTGATTACAAACTAAATTTAGGCTGTTAGGCATGTGTGTATAGCTATCCAACAACTTAATCAGAGCATGTGAGGAACCAATTAGGTTTTAAATCTTCTGACAGTTTTTAACCACCATTTGTGCTTCACGTACAACAAAGCTGTCACGATGACCCTCCGTTCAAAGACAGCTATCCAGAAATAGTCCTAGGTGCAGACCCGTGGGGGGGGGGACTCGGTCTTCCCTTGCCCTTTATTCACACCCTCATTTATATTAAAATGATATAGCATGTGGCCAAACTGTCCCACAGTTTTTACATCCAAGTGAACATAATGCCTAGTATAGCAGTGTCGGTTATATTAATATCGGTGTAGATGAAACTGATTGGATTACAGCTCTCAGTGCAACTCGTGTATCCTAATATGTGTAGCAGTGCAGCAAATAGGCTACACATATAAATAGCTGTGTGGGTGTGCGTCACCGCTGAAATAGCCTCAGCCTTAGATACTGCACACCCGGGCCACGAATCCTGAAATCCGCTGTCCACTTTTCTGGCCACAAGCTTCAGGATCTCGACAGGTGCGATGTTCTCGACCCTCCAAATCGTCCTGCTAGAAAACATGTAATAATTGAAAAGTTTCGAAAATCCCGAATTTGAGGGATACGCAAGTGTTCGTTTTGTGTCGCAGTAGTTCGTCGTGAATAAACGACCGGATTTCGTGAACCGACTGGCTGAAGGTAAAGGTTTGGGGTTGGCCTTCTGCCTTGCCAGATTGCCTATTTAGGCAATAGTCGGTGGGTTTTCGGTCATTTATTGATGAAGCTCGCAAGACAACTGCTGATACACTGATCTCTGGATAGATGAAGACACTCACAGTGAGAAGATGGATATTGGGATTGTTAGTGCGCGTGTTAGGTCATATTTCATTCAATAACGCACCAAAATGAAACCCCAGGCTGAAGCCGAAGAGTTTCGGGAAACACTGGGCCAAAAGACCAAGATGAATAAAAAAAAAAACGAGTCAATTTGGCAAACGTACGTATCAGCAAATAACTTATTTTTGTCTTCGCGTTTTAAAGAAACGACATTGATATAATAGTGTCGCTAAAAATCGACACTGAGTCCTTTAGAGAAGATATTGATGATTGTCTCATGTCTACGGCTGTTTGACAACAGGCCTCAAGTACTAACTAAAATGAAATGAGTATACAAACACCTTTGCCCAGACCTATTCGGTATTTGATCTATATACATGAAGCTTAAATAACACTTGGTACAACTGGCAAACCTTGAACAAATGATTAAAATCTGTGAAATTACACATGGCAGTGTTGATCAATACTATATTGACCTTCAAAAAACAAAAAAACAAACCCAACAACTTCGAGTTCAAAACACAATTATACTGGGCAGAAAAGATGAGAACGAGCAATGAATACAAAATAAGTCTGTTTACTCGCAGTGGCTTACAGTCAGAGGAAAAGCTATTTTGCTAGCACCTAGACGGCAACAAACAGTACACAGGGTCTTTTGAGCAAACGGACATACTTTTTGTTACTTGAAAGAAGGATTTTGGTCGTTTTCCTACATTAGACTATTAAGATCTATACATGTATACGTTTACAGTAGATGATATATTCCCGTTCATGAAGAGCAAGTTATTTATACCTAAATCCGATACCAAACTGACCTGATGAAATCGTCACACGCACCTAGATTAATGTTATTTATGATATACACTATGATCAAAAGTTTGTGGACATCTGACTATCACACCCATATGTGCTTGTTGAGCATCCCGTTCCAGATTTAATCCCGCCTTTGCTGTTATAATAACCTCCATTCTTCTAGGAAGGCTGTCCACTAGGTTTTGGAGCGTGGCTGTGGGGATCATTCAGCCTTTGTTAATTGGGCCAAAAGACCCAAATGTCCCCAAAAGACCCAAATGTCAGATCATTTGTTAATTGGTTAAAAAAAATTAACAAATGGAGGCCAGAATAATCAAAACACATTAACATATAGCACATATCATTGATGTAATCCATCTTAGTTAGCAAAAAAAATAATAAACACTGTGAGAATCCAATACTATTAGTGAGATCAGGCGCATTAGTGAGATCAGGCGCTGATGACGGGTGTGCAGTCAGCGTAACGGGTCATCCTAAAGGTGATGCGTAGAGTTGGGGTCAGGGTTCTTCGCGGAACACTCGGTTTCTTCCACTTCAACCTTGGCAAACCATGTGTTCATGGTTTGTACGAACGTCGCTTTGTGCGCTGGGGTATTATCATTCGGGAACACGTTTGGTCCCCTTAGTTCCAGTGAGGGGAAATTGTAACGCTACAATACACAAATACGTTCTGTAAAATGGTGTGCTTCCAACTTTGTGGCAACAGTTTGGGGGAGAACCACATATGGGTGTGATGGTCATATGTCCACATACTTTTAGCCAGAAAGTGTGTATTTGGAACTTGTTTAACATGTGATAATTTTTTCGCTGTTAACAGGGATCATTTTATTGACCACTGGATTGCTTTTGGAATGTAGATCTGGCAACCCTGGGCAGCGCAGTAAAATACAGTAAATGCAAGTCCAAAGAGTTTAATGACTACTAATGATCTGCACTTGTATAGCGCTTTTTTAACCTTAGCGGTTCCAAAGCGCTTTACACTGGTTCTCATTCACACACACACACACACACACACACACCAATGGTAGCAGAGCTGCCATGCAAGGTGTTAACTTGCCATCGGGGTTCGGTGTCTTAGCCAAGGACACTTCGGCATGTGGAGTCACGTGGGCCGGGAATCCAACCGCCGACACTACGATTAGCGTACACCCCCGCTCTACCACCTGATCCACAGCTCAGAACCCATCAGGTGCATGTGTCCAAGACGCATGAAACCAGTCAACCACAACTTTTCGATCTGCTGCGTAACACACTTGGAGGAAAGCTCTATCTGCCCTCTTCCACATACCCGAGCTCACGGTCACCCCCGATTGGCTAGTGCCACACTGATTGACAGGGGAGAGAGTAATGCTATCCCTCCAACCCTGAGAGCACGGCCGGTTTTGCTCTCTTGACCCCGCCCACAGATGTCTGTGACATCGTAAGGATTGGAACTCATGATCTGTTGACTCAAGGGTGGAGGATGTTCTGTTGCCTACACAGACTTGAACAGTCTAACAGCCTGCAAGAGAAAGCTTCTGGCTGTTTTCACTCCGTGGTGTTTTCAATCTCTGTGCTTAACTGACGCTTTACTGCCACTACAACTCCTGAAATAGATGCATCAAATGAGCTTATATATTTTTTGGTGCCAAAAAGCAGGCAAGAAAAGAGGGAATGCATGCAGGTAATATCCACTGGTTTGCCGCAGGTAATATCCATGTCGCAGACGGATGCTGTGCACACAGTGAGCACTCTGTTTTGCCCAAATGAGCTTTCTAGAATTTAATATCTATTGTTCCACCTTGTGGTCACATTTTCATGAAACTTATTTTGGTGCAACTGTGAACTTTCTCTGGCAAATGCAATTAAATGTGAACTTTTCTTTCTGACGTTATTACATCTACGGTAATACGCTGCGCTGACTCCGCATTCCACGTTTTGGGTCGCGCACCGTGTGCTATCGATGCTGCTTTCCTCCATCCCCTGACCATCACATGAACTTTTGGTTTAGCAGTATGCAAATTTCATACTGCATACTGTGTGCAAATCAAAGGAATTTCCATCCATCCATCCTTCTTCTGTACCGATGGTCATGGGAGACCATCCCAGGATGGGAACCTGGACAGGGTGCCAATCAATGGCAGGGCGTAATCACAGTAACACACATTCACATGAAATGCCAATCAGCCTATCATACATGTCTTTGGACTGGGGGAGGAAACCGGTACGGGGAGAACATGCAAACTCCGCGCACACAGGGCTGTGGCAGGACTCGAACCCCCGACCCTGGAGGTGTGAGGCAGACGCGCTAACCACTACGCCACCGTGCGCCCTTCAACTGCATTTGGTAAGTTCCAGGCTGCCTGGCTCGAACCTGAGCTCAGGTTACTGTCTTTCTTTGGTTCAGGTTCTCTGGTTTTCTCCCACCTTGCAAAAACGTGCCAGTAGGTGCATCGGCCTATATTCTCTTACTTTTCACCGTGTGGTCTCTTGGCTCAAATAGTCCGACTCATACTTGGCTCACACACCCACACACACAGTGAGGGGTGAGCAGGAGTGATGATGATGATGATGAATCACATTATCCTGAGGGCTTAGGAAGAACACAGAATCTTTAAATAGCGTCCATGTGCCGTTGCTGTAGATATATGAATGTAGCTGGTTAGGCTGATGTATTATGGTGTGTGTGTGTGTGTGTGTGTGTGTGTGTGTGTGTGTGTGTGTGTGTGTGTGTGTGTGTGTGTGATCTACTGTTCAGATAATGCTGTTTTTGTAGACGTTGGGATTTATTTCCAGAAAGGAGAGGATAAAAACTGGGCTTAGTTCTGATTGAGCTGAATTGTAGTGTGTGTGTGTGTGTGTGTGTGTGTGAGAGAGAGAGAGAGGCTTTGTATTATCGTATCAATAGGTGTCTTCATCTAGAGCCATATCTTTGGCATCCATGTTTATTTAAGAGTTGGATGAGACAAGACACAGCCTTATTCTTATATTATTATTATTATTATTATTATTTTTTAAATAAACACATCACTTAATAGCATGCCGTTGTACCATTTCCGTGTTGCTAACGGCAACAGATCACATGTCCGTCTCCATGCTTTCAGTTTAGTAGCTTTATTGTAATGAAAACTGTTAATCCTTTGTGTGTGTGTGCGCGCACGTGGGTGTGTGTGTGAGACCTCCTCCGTTAGCTTGTGAGACGTTAGCGCTCTAATTAGCAGCTTTTAGTCATGGTTCCTCCCAATGACCTCATTTAGCGCAGTGCTGTGAAATGCTAATGTTGGATGCCAGAGTCCTCGCTTAGTCAGTCTCTAATCTGTGAGTCAAGGTTGAGTTAGCGACATGGGATGAGTGAGTGTTGTGTGTTGAAGCAGTTTGGTAAGCTCACGGCATTGTGCACCTCAGCTGTAGTTACTGTAGACGTAGCTTAAGGGAAATAAGCATGCGTGTAGTATGTAGCACGTGATCGCTGCATTGGCATCAAACGGCGAAATCGTCAGGTCACTTCATTCATTTCCTCCGAAAAGGGATGTGAATGCTGTTTACAGCTGATTGCTCTTTAAATATTTATATTATATTTATTTATCATTCATAATTATTTAAGACACTTCATTATGGGAAGATAATTAGGAATAACTTGCCCATAGACATGTTTTTTTTTTTTTTCCACTTAAAAGGAATTAATCCTGGTTAGTACTTACTTAAATAAATATATGCAAATTAATTAATCATAAAAAAAACAACAGCGTTCAGTTCCGTGAGGTTTCAGCTGATTTATAAGAACAGCACAAGGCCATATTCCTGGATATGTGAGAATGAGTCAGTATTATGAGTATATTCTGTAGGCATGAGATTATGAATATAGACGTGTGCATTTATATGTATATATTAAATATATATATATTTAGCCATATTGTTATATTGCGACTCACGGTGCGAGTGTTTCGCTTACGTGTGGTCCTTATTTTATTGTAATCATTTTTTTTCAAAATGCTTAGTTGAGTTTGGACTTACACATGTGCAAGAGCAGATTTTTTATTTTCTTTTAAAAAGTGCACCTATGATGGTTTTTCAAATATTACCGTTCATGTAGTGTGTTATCGAGCTGTTTGTTTATGTAAGAACGTCCGCAAAGTTTCAACATTCTAAGCGCACGACAGACGGAGTTATCGACTCCCAAAAGAAGGAACCGATTCTGAACAGCTGAAAAGAGTCGTTAGTGATTCCAGACTTACTTCCCGTACTAACCTACGTAGGTTTGTAACAAAGAGCTCCGCCTCTGTGCTTCATCGGGCCGCTCGCTGACAGCGGTAGACCGATCACGACAGACTGGGACGACTGACCAGTCAGAGCAGAGGTAGAGAGCCGAATCAGAGAGCAGAGCTCTCTGAAAGGAGGAGTTTAGAATGAATCGTTTAGAACGAATCATTGAACGAGTCGTTTTTGACACTGAGGGGAAAACAAAGGTCATAGTGAAGTTTAAATTATGAGCACAGTGAAGTGTGTTTTGACCTCGAATGCATGTAAATCTATAGTCTGAAACCTTTGAAACAAAATTATGCATGTTTCAAAACTATAATAGGTGCGCGTTAAAAAAAAAATCCAGATCAGCAAAAGTCTATATTTATGTTAAAGCTTTTGACACTGTAGACGTCTCTCCAGAATTCCAGCTTTTCACACATTTTCCTCAAATTACTTTTGTCTAACATCATGTGATCATTTTTGCCAAACGATGGTCAAAGCTTATGTGTTTTCTCCCCAGTTTGGTCATTTTGCCAATTCCCACCCACTAGCCAGATGTCCCCTATGCCATGACAGAATTCACATGCTTCCTCCAAGATATGTGAATCTAGCTAGCTAACTTCTGCTCC